>NC_090728.1:186858151-186860651 GCF_036898095.1 Palaemon carinicauda | reverse complement strand
TTAATCAGAATAAAATTGTTGTCAAAATTGCCTATGAAATGTGAATTGCCTATGAAATATGTCTAATATTTCGTGTAATTAAAAGAAATGTTGTCAAAATTACCTATGAAATGTGAATTGCCTATGAAATATGTCTAATATTTCGTTTAATCAGAATAAAATTGTTGTCAAAATTGCCTATGAAATGTGAATTGCCTATGAAATATGTCTAATATTTCGTGTAATTAAAAAATGTGCTGTCAAAATTACCTATGACATGTGAATTGCCTATGAAATATGTCTAATATTTCGTGTAATTAAAAAAAAATGCTGTCAAAAATTACCTAAGAAATGTGAATTGCCTATGAAATGTCTAATATTTCGTGTAATTAAAAAAAATGCTGTCAAAATTACTCATGAAATGTGAATTGCCTATGAAATATGTCTAATATTTCGTTTAATTACAAAATGTGCTGTCAAAATTACCTATGAAATGTGAATTGCCTATGAAATATGTCTAATATTTCGTGTAATTAAAAGAAATGTTGTCAAAATTACCTATGAAATGTGAATTGCCTATGAAATATGTCTAATATTTCGTTTAATCAGAATAAAATTGTTGTCAAAATTGCCTATGAAATATGTCTAATATTTCGTGTAATTAAAAAATGTGCTGTCAAAATTACCTATGAAATGTGAATTGCCTATGAAATATGTCTAATATTTCGTGTAATTAAAAAAAATGCTGTCAAAATTACCTATGAAATGTGAATTGCCTATGAAATGTGTCTAATATTTCGTTTAATTAAAAAAAATTGTTGTCAAAATTACCTATGAAATGTGAATTGCCTATGAAATATGTCTAATATTTCGTGTAATTAAAAAAATATATATAAAAATTAGCTATGAAATGTCTACGATTTCGTGTAATTTGAAAAAAAAAAATTGTCAAAATTACCTATGAAATATGTCTACGATTTCGTGTAATTTGAAATTTTTAAAAATTTTCTCAAAATCAATTATGAAATATGTCTACTGTTTCGTGTACTTTAAATAAAAATGAAGAATTTTCAAAATTACCTATGATATGTCTACTACTGTTTCATGTGATATATATATATATATATATATATATATATATATATATATATATATATATATATATATGTATATATATATATATATATATATATATATATATATATATGTATATATATATATATATATATATATATATATATACAGTATATAATTTATATATATATATACATATATATACTGTATATAACTTTTTTTTGTCTACATTTTTTCAATATCTTGTAATACCACAAAAACGATTTCTTTTACAAAATAAGTAAATGAATAAACTTATTCCTAACGTAGATAAACACCAACGTCTCAGAAAAGGTAAAAATCATGCTAGTTTCTTATTTCTTTGAACACAAAATTACCAATGAAGTGTCTTTACCATTTCGATTTATTTAAAAAAAATCTAAAATTTTTCGCTGTATTGCAATACTAAAAAATTATAAAATTCTTTTCCGAAATATTTAAATATATAAATAAACCTATTCATTAGGTAGCAAAACGGCAACCTCTCAGAAAATGAAAAATTGTGTGAAATAGTGAAAAAACAAACTTGAATTCCATATTCTGAAATTAGTGTACAAAAGTCACCAACGAAATCAATCTGAGGATATATCATCATAAGAACAACCAATTATGGCATGTGTTGGAATATTGGGTGTTGCGTAAAATCTATAGTCAATTTTTCTTAGCGAGGCAGATTTGCACCGACTCGAAGCAGTGCCCTTTTAGCTCGGAAATGTTTCCTGATCGCTGATTGGTTGGACAAGATAATTCTAACCAATCAGCGATCAGGAAACTTTTCCGAGGTAAATGGGCACCACTGCGAGTCGGTGCAAATGCGCCTCATTAAAAGAAATTGACTATATCTCTCATTACCTCCGCCAACGAAGTTGGAAGGAGGTTATGTTTTCGCCCTTGTTTGCGTGTGTGAGTGTTTGTTTGTGAAGAGATTCCTGGCCATAACTTTAATCTTAGAGTAATGAACCTTGCACGGATTAACTTTTTTGGAAGGTTAAATTCAAAGGGTCAGGTCACGGTCAAGCAAAATGTCCAATTCACGTAATTAGCCATAAGTTTGGACATCGCTGTCACAGACTTCAAACTTGGTTCATATTTGAGTATATGAAAACCCAAGCCAATCAATACATGTTAAGATCAAAGGTCAAGTGTCAAGGTCAAGCAAAAGGTCGAGAAATAAGCTGCTGCGGCGGAGGTCTGCGCAGTACTTAGTGCCCTTCTAGTTATTATTTTTGCAAGACCTCTTCTTGAACATTTTTTTCTAAATTATATTTTACTCACCGCAATTCAACTTGCAAGTCTTGTCCTGACTCCTCATTATACTCATCTTTCTAAAATTTATAAATTCATATATCTCTGGTGGATGACGAATAGTAATTAAGAGAAATTCTTTCTTCAATGTATAAAACTTACA
>NC_090728.1:186840651-186845651 GCF_036898095.1 Palaemon carinicauda | reverse complement strand
ATACTATAGAGTCTAACTCTATGACTGAGAAACTGTGAAGATATGCAAAGCAAAATGTTAAACAGTCTCAGAAAGTTTTAGAACGTGTATGGATCAGGAAATTGAGTGTTTATTCGGTTCTTGGTACAGAAATATGTCCTTCGTTGTTTTGAGACTTTGAACTTTAAATCTGTTTATAAATAGGAAGTCTGAACTATAATTAGGTTTATATCAAATGAGAAATGAACGGTTCCTTGCTTTGATTCGAGAATTGGGGAGAAGAATTCATAAATCATTGTTTACAAAGCGAAATGGTCCTTTGTAAGAGGAGTAAACAGTTGCCAAGAAGTTGGAAGACAATTTCTAAGAATTTCATGAAAGCGAGGGATTATAAAAAAAACTTATAAGAAACCAATGCCAAATCATCAAGGCTACGGATAAAGACAAAACCAGGGTTTAAACTTGAGCATGTGGCCATTACCTTAAATGTTGCTTTTTACCTTAGATTACCCTAAAACTTTTCCAATTTCCTTAAATTTGAAGCTAGTAAAACTGAAATTACCTTAGAATTACCTTGAAACCAAGAAAATGTCCTCAAACTAAGGTGATTACCTTAAATGTTTAAACCCTGAACAGAACCACGAGAAATATATAAAAAAGAAACACCCAAGATATATAAAAAAAAAAAGGTAATAAGAAACCAATGCCAAATCATCAACGTGTGCAAGGCTACGGATAAAGAAAGACAGGTGGTACAACAAATCATAATAGACAGAACAAGGGTTTAAACTTGAGCATGTGGACATTACCTTAAATGCTGCTTTTTACCTTAGATTACCCTAAAACTTTACCCAATTACCTTAAATTTGAAGCTATACTCATTTGCACCGAGTCGCAGCGGTGTCCTTTCAGCTCGGAAAAGTTTCCTGCTATCTGATTGGTTAGAATTATTTTGTTCAACCAATCAGCGACCAGGAAACTTTTCCCAGCTAAAAGGGCACCCCTGCGATTCGGTGCAAATCTGCCTCACTAAAAAGAATTGACTATAGTAAAACCGAAATTACCTTAGAATTACCTTAAAATTACCTTGAAACCATTAAAGTGTCCTCAAACTAAGGTAATTGCCTTAAAGGTTTAAACCCTGGACAGAACAACGAGGAATATATAAAAAGAAATACCCAAGACATGATACAAATGATGTTGATATTCGATGCTTTTAATGCTTTTAGGAAATAAACATACTTGGTGTTTTCAACATTTCATCGTCTATTTTATAATATTTTAGACATATCAATATATCTCTCTTTGAATCCACGTCTTGTTTTAAGCCAATAAAATTGTAGTAATAAACAGAACCAAGAGAAATATATTATTACTATTATTATCATTATTATTATTATTATTATTATTATTATTATTATTATTATTATTATTATTATTTTTGTTGTTGGTATTGTTATCAGCTAAGCTACAACCCTAGTTGGAAAAGCATGCTGCTATAAGCCCAAGGGCTCCAACATGAAAAAATAGCCCAGTGAGGAAAGGAAATAAATAATCTACATGAGAAGTAATGAACAATTAATAAAAAAAAATCTTTAAAGAATAGTAACAACATTGAAATAGATCTTTCACATATAAACTGTAAAGAATTTAAAAATAAACAAGAGAAAGAGAAATAACATAGAACAGTATGCCCGAGTGTGCCCCAAAACACTCCTTTTTCTAACATTCCACTAATACTAAGACAAGCTAACAAAAATTATATTAATTCCGTGTTGCTTTCAATCCATTACCTCAAAAAAAAAAAAAAAAAAAAAAAAAAAAAAAGACTTCTACCATTTGGCATAATGAATTATATTCAATTTCTAGTTTTAAACAAACAGTAATTCCTAATTATTTTCAAACCATCACCTTAAAAGACATGAGAAATTAAACATCTCATACCATTTGGCACAATTAATTATATTTAATTTCTAGTATTAAACTATCAGTAATACCTAATTATTTTCAAACCATCACCTTAAAACAGATGGGAAATTAAACATCTCATACCATTTGGCACAATTAATCATATTTAATTTCTAGTTCTAAACTAAACCCTTCTCGGGAAATCAAAATCCGTGACGATGGCACGAACAAGAAATAGTTGCATGATTCATTAACCATCTGTTTTATACTTTATATCATTATCCTGTAAATATAGTCACACCCAGATTAATATATTTCTTTACCGAGTGCCTTTCCCCCTCAATAGGATATATGCATAATATATATATATATATATATATATATATATATATATATATATTATATATATATATAAATAAATATATATGTATATATAAACATATATATATATATATATATATATATATACATATATATATATATATATATATATATATATAAATATATATATATATATATATATATTATCATTATTATGACAAGCTAAGCTACAACCCTAATTGAAAAAGTAAGATGCTATAAGCCCAAGGGCTCCAAAAGGGAAAAATAGCCCAGTGAGGAAAGGAAATAAGGAAATAAATAAACGATCTGAGCCTCATGATGGAGAAGGTCTGACTATTAGAATTAACTGCATGCCTAGTATTACAAACAGGATGGAACTGTCCGGGAAGATCTGAATGTAAAAGATGATCAGAATTATGAAAGATCTTATTGAACATGCATAACGAACTAATATATATATATATATATATATATATATATGTATATATATATATATATATATATATATATATATATATATATATATATATATATATATATATCTTTCTGAGTGAGGATACCTTAACCTGGTAAACATGTTTGAGTATCACCATGATCAGCAAAGCTTTACTAGTTTGAACCACCCATACTAGGTTGGTTTGCTGTGAGAGATCAGACTACAATCTCCCACCATCACCACACCACATTGGCTAGCGTGATGATGAATACTGATCAAACCCCAGATGTGAATATAGGCATGTCAGGGGCCTCTGTCCTTTAGTGCACTAGTAATGGCTCTTGTTGTTTTTGTTGTTGTTGTTGTTGTTGTTTTATTTATATATATATATATATATATATATATATATATATATATATATATATATTTATATATATATATATATACTTATATATATATATATATGTGTGTGTATATATATATATGTATATATATATGTATATATATGTGTGTATATATATGCATATATATATATATATATATATATATATATATATATATGCATTCACATAAGCACATATATAAAATATGCCCACAATGTACCTACATCTAATATATTAAATCTGTCTCCTTCAGCCAAGCCACAAACAAGTTCTATTTCAGTAGAACCCAGCAAAAGAAGTATTTGTTCCTTGGTTTTGAAGGTGTGGCGCTATTCTGACACTTCTGTAAACAACATATGGAACAGTATATACAATCATTGCAATGTGAATTCATGCTTTTTTATCTATTTTTTATATACTAAGGGGATGAGTAGCTAGATATATTATTTTTGCCCAAAAACATCATTTATTATTATTATTATTATTATTATTACTTGCTAGGCTACAACCCTAGTTGGAAAAGCAGAACACTATAAGCCCAGGGGCCCCAACAGGGAAAATAGCCCAGTGAGGAAAGGAAACAATGGAAAATAAACTATTTTAAGAAGTGTAACAACATTAAAATAAATATTTCCTATTTAAACTATAAAAACTTTAACAAAACAAGGGGAAGAGAAATCAGATAGAATAGAGTGCTTGAGTGTACCCTCAAGCAAGAGAACTCTAACCCAAGACGGTGGAAGACCATGGTACAGAGGCTATGGCACTACCCAAGACTAGAGAACAATGGTTTGATTTTGGAGTGTCCTTCTCCTAGAAGAGCTGCTTACCATAGCTAAAGAGTCTCTTCTACCCTTACCAAGAGGAAAGTAGCCACTGAACAAATACAGTGCAGTAGTTAACCCCTTGAGCAAAGAAGAACTGTTTAGTAATCTCAGTGTTGTCAGGTGTATGAGGACAGAGGAGAATCTGTAAAGAATAGGCCAGACTATTCGACGTATGTGTAGGCAAAGAGAAAGAACCGTAAACAGAGAGAAGGATCCAATGTAGTACTGTCTGGCCAGTCAAAGGATCCCATAAATCTCTGGCGGTAGTATTTCAACGGGCGGCTGGTGCTCTGGCCATCCTACTACCTACCTTCCGATCTATAGGAAATTTTTAGTTCACTTAAATTAGATAATGAGTTGTAATTAGCAGATACCGTCTCTAGTATACTGTAATTAGTCAATTCTACCATTAGAAAATACCTACCGTAAATGTTATACATTAACTAATGAGAAATGCGCAAAATATCACTGATTAAGATGTAGTTAACTACTGCAAAGCTGACTTAATCATCACAGACAATTACCTATTGATATATAATCATCCCTAACAATTACCTATTAAGATATAATCATCCCTGGTAAATAACTATTGATATATAATCATCCCTGACAATTATCTATTGATATATAATATCCCTAACAATTAGCTATTAAGATATAATCATCCCTGGTAAATAACTATTGAGATATAATCATCCCCAACCATTAGCTATTAAGATATAATCATCCTTAACAATTAGCTATCAAGATATAATCATCCCTAACAATTAGCTATTAAGATATAATCATCCCTGGTAAATAGCTATTGAGATATAATCATCCCTGACAAATAGCTATTGATATATAATCGTCCCTGACAATTATCTATTGATACATAATCATCCCGGACAATTAGCTATTAAGATATAATCATCCCTAACAATTAGCTATTAAGATATAATTAACCCTGGTAAATAACTATTGATATATAATCCTCCCTAACAATTAGCTATTAAGATATAATCATCCCTGGTAAATAACTATTGAGATATAATCATCCCTGACAATTACCTATGGATATATAATCATCCCTAACAATTATCTATTGATATATAATCATCCCTGACAAATAGCTATTGATATATA
>NC_090728.1:186818151-186838151 GCF_036898095.1 Palaemon carinicauda | reverse complement strand
CTTTTAGATTTGTTGGTCTTGACACAGACATTATACAACTATGACTTTGGTTAGTATTTTGTGGAAAAATAATAATACGATCACTCTCGGTTGGTAGTTTAAGTGACAACTAAAAGGTTCTTAAAATTATCAATGTTTACTCCCTGTCAACAGTATATATAGAAATGATGTAGTTTACAAAGTAATCTCAAAACAGCATCGTAAATATAAAAAGAAACATTATGTAATTTACAAGGTAATCTCAAAACAGTATAGTAGGGTAAGGTAATTTTGGACAAGTAAGGCAAATATTGGACAGATACAATATCTCTAAAACTATTTATAATTTTCGAAAACTATAATGCTATTAGAAATTGCCCAACCTTCTACTTTATAAATATTAGTATGTCTGGTTTTTAAAAAGTATTAAGTACCCCTACATAAATCGTTGAATATGGGTGTCCAATAATGGCCTCACCTTCATTTTAGGGTTTCTCAGAAATAATACATGAAATTATTTTTTCTAAAAACAAATTAGTGGATGATGCTAAAGGAAGGTTTAAAATAAAAAAAGGAATGAAAAAATATGGAATATCTAGTGTCCAATTTTGCCTCGCCTTGAAAAATGGTAAGGCAATTTTGGACACTTAATTTAAAAAAACATCAATTCATAATGTTAGGTTAATTAAGTAATAGATTTTGTAAACTATCTATCTATCTATCTATCTATCTATCTATCTATCTATCTATCTATCTATATATATATATATATATATATATATATATATATTCTTAATAATTCTAACTAGAAATATAGATAAATGATAGTTCTTTGAAAATATTTTCTATCATTTATTTCAATAGAAAATCATATTGATTTATTAGAAAATAAAAAAGAAAAAGTTTTCTTTTCATAGAAAATGATAATCAAACCGATTACTAATGAGAAAATAAATAAAGGTGAACAATTCAATATATACTATAGCTTGAATATATGACGGGTCTATTTAATTCAACCGAATGCTCAAAAAACAGCTTCACTTCTTTTAAATATGGCATTAAACATTCTCTTTGAGGCATGGGTTCCATAAATAAAGGACCATTAATTCCATCTGTAATTTGAAAAAGGTATGAATCCGTTTGGTGCTCTGGATACTCCTCTACTTCTGATGCCCGGCAGTTGATCTTACTGGAATTAGTATGGACCGGCAGGGGTCACTTGCCTTATTTAGATAGGCGCTGCGCATCACTAAGAAACTGGCTATTCTTTGATGAATTTAGCCTATGAATCCTCTATGGATTTAGTAAGTCTATGGAAAGCGAAAATGAAAGAATTGCCTCCAGTCCCGGCCGTAGTGGGTTGCTAAGAAACTCCCGGTTTGTAAATACTGAAGAAAAATTGAAAATTGGTAATTGAAATGTCAGAACCATGAATCAAACTGTGAAGTTACAGCTAGTAGAGAATGAATTTATGAAATATAGTTTGGATATCTTGGCCCTAAGG
Organism: Palaemon carinicauda; assembly: GCF_036898095.1. Classification (NCBI taxonomy): domain Eukaryota; kingdom Metazoa; phylum Arthropoda; class Malacostraca; order Decapoda; family Palaemonidae; genus Palaemon; species Palaemon carinicauda. Next base: position 186,836,668 of record NC_090728.1, on the reverse strand, counting down.
AACAGATGGAGTTAGAAGAGAAGGGGTAGGAATAATAATGATGACACCAAGAGCAGAAAAGGCATTAACCAAATGGAGAGCTGTAGGTCGCAGATTGTTACTTACAAAAAGTATTATTATTATTATTATTATTATTATTATTATAAACGGCTTCGGAAGAAAATCTTCGTCGATCTCCAAGTGGCTTCAAAAGAAATAGCCGTAGACTTAGCATAGAGTAGTTATTTGCACCAGCCACCCGTTGAGATACTACCGCTAGAGAGTTAGGGGTCCTTTGACTGGCCAGACAGTACTACAATGGATCCTTCTCTCTGGTTACGGTCCACTTTCCCTTTGCCTACACATACACCGAATAGTCTGGCATATTCTTTACAGATTCTCCTCTGTCCTCATACACCTGACAACACTGAGATTACCAAACAATTCTTCTTCACCCAAGGGATTAACTACTGCACTCTAATGGTTCAGTGGCTACTTTCCTCTTGGTAAGGATTTAAGAGACTCTTGAGAGAGAGAAAGAGAGAGAGAGAGAGAGAGAGAGAGAGAGAGAGAGAGAGAGAGAGAGAGAGAGAGAGAGAGAGAGAGAGAATGATCCGTTCTCAAATCATGTCAGCTTTTCATAAATGCTGTCACACAGGCGTATCTTCATCCAAAATACCCCTCCAAGAATTAGGTTTTATTGATCACTTATGCTAGAAATATCTTGACTTGTTATCGACAAATTCGTCTACTATTGAGTGGCATAATTTTCGTAAAAGTTTATGTTTGATTATTTTCGATACTTCATGAAATAGTTTTCATAAATGAGCAATGATAATTTTTCACGAATATGATACTGTGACCATATTATTAAACTTCCTTATCTGGTGGTTTAACCAATGGAACTTTAAAAGTTAAAACTTTTTTTTCAGATTGTTTCCTGTTGAACAGGTTGACATGAATCGTGTTTCATAGCTTATATATATGATTGTACTATTTCAATGTTGTTACTGAACTTAATATATTTCATATTGTTTTTTATTATGTCGTATATTATTTATTTGACTTCTCAATATCTCAAGAACGGAATCTTCCCGGAGCAGTAGATCAAATCACGGTTCATTATTATTATTATTATTATTATTATTATTATTATTATTATTATTACTACTACTACTACTACTACTACTACTACTACTACTACTACTAGTATTATTATTATTATCATTATTATTATGATTAATAATATGAGTTATTAGGGCCTATTGAAACCAGAGAAAAAGAGAATTTTTCGCGAGTTCTAAATGGTTTCGAAAGAAAATCGTTGTTCTCCAAATGGATTCAGAAGAAATTACCATAGACTTAGCATGGAATTCTGAATGATTCCAGATGCGAATCTGAACGACTTCGAAAGAAAACCCTGAATCTCCAAATGTCTTAAGAAGAAATAGCCGTAGACTTAGCAAAGAGTTCTGAATGTGTCCAGAACGGAATCTTCACGGAGCTGTAAATCAAATATCACGTAATTTATTATTATTATTATTATTATTATTATTATTATTATTATTATTATTATTATTATTATTATTATTATTATAGAGAAAAAAAGAGAATTTTTCGCGAGTCCTAAACAGCTTCGGGAGAAAATCTTCGTGCATCTCCAAAAGGATTCAGAAGAAATTTCCATAGAGTTAGCATGGAATTCTGAATGATTCCAGAAATCTCAGAACGATTTCGGAAGAAAATCTTCCTGAATCTCCTCTCCAAATGACTTCAGAAGAAATAGCCGTAGACTTACCATAGAGTTCTGAATGACTCCAGAACGGAATCTTCCCGGAGCAGTTCTGAAAGCCTCCGCCCAGGATTCCAAAAGACTTCTGAAGACCTGATCTCTCTCTCTTTTTTTTTTTTTTAAACATACCTTGCAACACCTCACGATCTGTATGTACTGTAGCTATGGAAGTTTACGCAGTGAACATTGGGAGGAGGATTTCACTTTACTCACAGAGCTCGCGTTCTGGCGGAACAGGTAACTGACTGAGAATTTTGTTACAGCTACAGGATGAACTGGAGGCTATTCGGAACACCTTCATCTACAGATAGTTTGGATAGGTGCTGCCAAAGTTGGCGAGCTTTGAAGATCATAATGTAAGCGCCTTGAAGGATAATTTGCTTGCGGTTTAGCGACGATGTCTTATAATTGGATTGCGTTGGTGCAAAGCGGTGAGCGACGTGTGTTTCTTCAAAATTCGGCATTGAAGATAGAACATATCAGGACGGCATTGGTAAATATATTGTTACTCTTTGTTGACTTTAGTATGATGGCGTATAGTGTATGCCGAGGAATCAATGGCATCCATGTCTTTACCCATCGCCCTTATAGGTAAAGAAATGAATGCCATCGATTTCTCCGAGGAATCTGACGAACCGAAGACAAATAGCACTGAAATGTCTCTTGAAATCTCGAAGGCGACTGGCGAACTAAGCAAAGAAGATCTTGAAAAACTATAAAAGACAGAAGAAAATAGAGAAGGAAAGCCTTTATATGAAGAAGTACAAAAAATAGCCTTTAATTATAGAGGTAAGTCACCTAAAAACTGAGGTCAAATAGCCTCTACTATTAGCGGTTAGTCGCCTTAAAACAGAGGTCTCAAAGAGCCTCTAGTGCTAGAAATAAAGCACCCAAAAATAAAGGTCAAAGAGCTTTTAATGTTAGAGGTAAGGGGATTAAAATAAAGGTCAAAGAAACTCTAATGCCAGAGTATAGCACCTCAAAATAGAGGTCAAAGAACCTCTAATGCTAAAAAAAAGGAGCGTCAAAACAGAGGTCAAAGAGCCTCTAATGTTAAAAGTAAGGAGCCTCAAAATAGAGGTCAAAGAACCTCTAATACTAAAAGTAAGGAGCCTCAAAACAGAGGTCAAAGACCCTCTAATGCTAAACGAAAGAAGCCTCAAAATAGAGGTCAAAGAGCCTCTAATGCTAAACGTAAGAAGCCTCAAAATAGAGGTCAAAGAACCTCTAATATTAAAAGTAAGGAGCCTCAAAACAGAGGTTAAAGACCATCTAATGTTCAAAGTAAGGAGCCTCAAAATAGAGGTCAAAGAGCCTCTAATGCTAAAAGTAAGGAGCCTCAAAATAGAGGTCAAACAGCCTCTAATGCTAAAAGTAAGGAGCCTCAAAATAAAGGTAAAAGAGCCTCTAATGTTAAAAGTAAGGAGCCTCAAAATAGAGGTCAAAGAACCTCTAATGCTAAAAGTAAGGAGCCTCAAAATAGAGGTCAAACACCCTCTAATGCTAAAAGTAAGGAGCCTCAAAATAGAGGTCAAAGAACCTCTAATACTAAAAGTAAGGAGCCTCAAAACAGAGGTCAAACACCCTCTAATGCTAAACGTAAGAAGCCTCAAAATAGAGGTCAAAGAGCCTCTGATGTTCAAAGTAAGGAGCCTCAAAATAGAGGTCAAAGAACCTCTAATGCTAAAAGTAAGGAGCCTCAAAATAGAGGTCAAAGAACCTCTAATGCTAAAAGTAAGGAGCCTCAAAATACAGGTCAAAGACCCTCTAATGTTAAAAGTAAGGAGCCTCAAAATAGAGGTCAAAGAACCTCTAATACTAAAAGTAAGGAGCCCCAAAACAGAGGTCAAAGACCCTCTAATGCTAAACGCAAGAAGCCTCAAAATAGAGGTCAAAGAGCCTCTAATGCTAAAAGTAAGGAACCTCAAAATAGAGGTCAAAGAACCTCTAATACTAAAAGTAAGGAGCCTCAAAACAGAGGTCAAAGAGCCTCTAATGTTAAAAGTAAGGAGCCTCAAAATAGAGGTCAAACAGTAACTATTGCTAAAAGTAAGGAGCCTCAAAATAGAGGTCAAAGAACCTCTAATACTAAAAGTAAGGAGCCTCAAAACAGAGGTCAAAGAACCTCTAATACTAAAAGTAAGGAGCCTCAAAATAGAGGTCAAAGAGCCTCTAATGCTCAAAGTAAGGAGCCTCAAAATAGAGGTCAAAGAACCTCTAATGCTAAAAGTAAGGAGCCTCAAAATAGAGGTCAAAGAACCTCTAATACTAAAAGTAAGGAGCCTCAAAAAAGAGGTCAAAGAGCCTCTAATGTTAAAAGTAAGGAGCCTCACAATAGAGGTCAAGGAACCTCTAATGCTAAAAGTAAGGAGCCTCAAAATAGAGGTCAAAGAACCTCTAATGCTAAAAGTAAGGAGCCTCAAAATAGAGGTCAAACAGCCTCTAATGCTCAAAGTAAGGAGCCTCAAAATAGAGGTCAAAGAGCCTCTAATGCTAAAAGTAAGGAGCCTCAAAATAAAGGTCAAAGACCCTCTAATGCTAAAAGTAAGGAGCCTCAAAATAGAGGTCAAACAGCCTCGAATGTTAAAAGTAAGGAGCCTCAAAATAGAGGTCAAATAACCTCTAATGCTAAAAGTAAAGAGCCTCAAAATAGGTCAAAGAACCTCTAATGCTAAAAGTAAGGAGCCTCAAAATAGAGGTCAAAGAGCCTCTAATGCTAAAAGTAAGGAGCCTCAAAATAGAGGTCAAAGAGCCTCTAATGCTCAAAGTAAAGAGCCTCAAAATAGAGGTCACAGAGCCTCTAATGCTCAAAGTAAGGAGCCTCAAAATAGAGGTCAAAGAGCCTCTAATGCTCAAAGTAAGGAGCCTCAAAATAGAGGTCAAACAGTCTCTAATGCTAAAAGTAAGGAGCCTCAAAATAGAGGTCAAAGAACCTCTAATGCTAAAAGTAAGGAGTTTCAAAATAGAGGTCGAAGAACCTCTATTGCTAAAAGTAAGTAGCCTCAAAATAGAGGTCAAAGAACCTCTAATGCTAAAAGTAAGGAGCCTCAAAATAGAGGTCAAAGAACCCCTAATGCTAAAAGTAAGGAGCCTCAAAATAGAGGTCAAAGAACCTCTAATACTAAAAGTAAGGGGCCTCAAAACAGAGGTCAAAGACCCTCTAATGCTAAACGTAAGAAGCCTCAAAATAGAGGTCAAAGAGCCTCTAATGCTATAAGTATGGAGCCTCAAAACAGGTCAAACAGCCTCTAATACTAAAAGTAAGGAGCCTCAAAATAGAGATCAAAGAGCCTATAATGTTAAAAGTAAGGAGCCTCAAAATAGAGGTCAAAGACCCTCTAATGCTAAAAGTATTGAGCCTCAAAATAGAGGTCAAAGAACCTCTAATACTAAGAGTAAGGAGCCTCAAAACAGAGGTCAAAGACCCTCTAATGCTAAACGTAAGAAGCCTCAAAATAGAGGTCAAAGAGCCTCTAATGCTCAAAGTAAGGAGCCTCAAAATAGAGGTCAAAGACCCTCTAATGCTAAACTAAAGAGCCTCAAAACAGAGGTCAAAGAGCCTCTAATGCTAAAAGTAAGTAGCCTCAAAATAGATGTCAAAGAGCCTCTAATGCTAAACTTAAGAAGCATCAAAATGGGGGTCAAAGAGCTTCTAATGCTTAAAGTATGGAGCCTAAAAATAGAGGTGAAAGAGCCTCTAATGCTAAAAGTAAGGAGCCTCAAAATAGAGGTCACAGAGCCTCTAATGTTAAAAATAAGGAGCCTCAAAATAGAGGTCAAAGAGCCTCTAATGCTAAACATAAGAAGCCTCAAAATAGAGGTCAAAGACCCTTTAATGCTTAAAGTAAGGAGCCTCAAAATAGAGGCCAAAGAGCCTCTAATGTTAAAAGTAAGGAGCCTCAAAATAGAGGTCAAAGAGCCTCTAATGCTATAAGTATGGAGCCTCAAATTAGAGGTCAAAGAGCCTTTAATGCTAAAAGTAAGGAGCCTCAAAATAGAGGTCAAACAGCCTCTAATGCTAAAAGTAAGGAGCCTCAAACCCGAGGTCAAAGAGACTCTAATGCTAGAAGTGAGCAGCCTTAAAATAGAGGACAAAGACCCTTTAACGCTAAAAGTAAGGAGCCTCAAAATAGATTTCAAATACCCTCTAATGCTAAACCTAAGGAGACTCATGGCTGGTAAGGAATAGACAAGTTCATTCAGGGGAATTATGTTGGCTAGTAAGGAACAGATAAGTATATTCTGAGGAGCCATGTTAGCTGGTAATAAAAAGACAAGTTTATTCTTAGGATCCATGTTAGCTGGTAAACAGGTTAGTTAGTCTGGGCAATCCTATTGGCTGTTGAAGAACAGATAAGTTTATTCTGAGGAATCATGTTGGTTGGTAAGGAGCAGACAAGTTTATTCTTGGGAATCATGTTGGTTGGTAAGGAGCAGACAAGTTTATTCTGGGGAATCATGTTGGTTGGTAAGGAGCAGATAAGTTTATTCTGGGGATCATGTTGGTTGGTAAGGAGCAGATAAGTTTATCCTGGGGAATCATGTTGGTTAGTAAGGAGCAGATAAGTTTATTCTGGGGAATCATACTGGTTGGTAAGGAGCAGATAAGTTTATTCTGGGGAATCATGTTGGTTGGTAAGGAGCAGATAAGTTTATTCTGGGGAATCATGTTGGTTGGTAAGGAACAGACAAGTTTATTCTGGGGAATCATATTGGTTGGTGAGGAGCAGATAAGTTTATTCTGGGGAATCATGTTGGTTGGTAAGGAGCAGATAAGTTTATTCTGGGGAATCATGTTGGTTGGTAAGGAACAGACAAGTTTATTCTGGGGAATCATATTGGTTGGTGAGGAGCAGATAAGTTTATTCTGGGGAATCATGTTGGTTGGTAAGGAGCAGATAAGTTTATTCTGGGGAATCATGTTGGTTGGTAAGGAACAGACAAGTTTATTCTGGGGAATCATATTGGTTGGTGAGGAGCAGATAAGTTTATTCTGGGGAATCATGTTGGTTGGTAAGGAGCAGATAAGTTTATTCTGGGGAATCATGCTGGTTGGTAAGGAGCAGATAAGTTTATTCTGGGGAATCATGTTGGTTGGTAAGGAACAGACAAGTTAATTCTGGGGAATCATATTGGTTGGTAAGGAGCTGATAAGTTTATTCTGGGAAATCATGTTGGTTGGTAAGGAGCAGATAAGTTTATTCTGGGGGATCATGTTGGTTGGTAAGGAGCAGATAAGTTTATTCTGTGGAATCATGTAGGTTGGTAAGGAGCAGACAAGTTTATTCTGGGGAATCATGTTGGTTGGTAAGGAGCAGATAAGTTTATTCTGGGGATCATGTTGGTTGGTAAGGAGCAGATAAGTTTATCCTGGGGAATCATGTTGGTTAGTAAGGAGCAGATAAGTTTATTCTGGGGAATCATACTGGTTGGTAAGGAGCAGATAAGTTTATTCTGGGGAATCATGTTGGTTGGTAAGGAACAGACAAGTTTATTCTGGGGAATCATATTGGTTGGTGAGGAGCAGATAAGTTTATTCTGGGGAATCATGTTGGTTGGTAAGGAGCAGATAAGTTTATTCTGGGGAATCATGCTGGTTGGTAAGGAGCAGATAAGTTTATTCTGGGGAATCATGTTGGTTGGTAAGGAACAGACAAGTTAATTCTGGGGAATCATATTGGTTGGTAAGGAGCTGATAAGTTTATTCTGGGAAATCATGTTGGTTGGTAAGGAGCAGATAAGTTTATTCTGGGGGATCATGTTGGTTGGTAAGGAGCAGATAAGTTTATTCTGTGGAATCATGTAGGTTGGTAAGGAGCAGACAAGTTTATCCTTGGGAATCATGTTGGTTGGTAAGGAGCAGACAAGTTTATTCTGAGGAATCATGTTGGTTGGTAAGGAGCAGATAAGTTTATTCTGGGGAATCATACTGGTTGGTAAGGAGCAGATAAGTCTATTCTGGGGAATCATGTTGGTTGGTAAGGAACAGACAAGTTTATTCTGGGGAATCATATTGGTTGGTAAGGAGCAGATAAGTTTATTCTGGGGAATCATGTTGGTTGGTAAGGAGCAGATAAGTTTATTCTGGGGAATCATGCTGGTTGGTAAGGAGCAGATAAGTTTATTCTGGGGAATCATGCTGGTTGGTAAGGAGCAGATAAGTTTATTCTGGGTAATCATGTTGGTTGGTAAGAAACAGACAAGTTTATTCTGAGGAATCATATTGCTTGGTAAGGAGCAGATAAGTTTATTCTGGGGAATCATACTGGTTGGTAAGGAGAAGATAAGTTTATTCTGGGGATCATCTTGGTTGGTAAGGAGCAGATAAGTTTATTCTGGGTAATCATGTTGGTTGGTAAGAAACAGACAAGTTTATTCTGAGGAATCATATTGCTTGGTAAGGAGCAGATAAGTTTATTCTGGGGAATCATGCTGGTTGATAAGGAGAAGATAAGTTTATTCTGGGGATCATCTTGGTTGGTAAGGAGCAGATAAGTTTATTCTGGGGAATCATGTTGGTTGGTAAGGAGCAGATAAGTTTATTCTGGGAAATCATGTTGGTTGGTAAGGAACAGATAAGTTTATTCTGGGGAATCAAGTTGGTTGGTAAGAAACAGACAAGTTTATTCTGAGGAATCATATTGCTTGGTAAGGAGCAGATAAGTTTATTCTGGGGAATCATGCTGGTTGGTAAGGAGAAGATAAGTTTATTCTGGGGATCATCTTGGTTGGTAAGGAGCAGATAAGTTTATTCTGGGGAATCATGTTGGTTGGTAAGGAGCAGATAAGTTTATTCTGGGGAATCATGTTGGTTGGTAAGGAACAGATAAGTTTATTCTGGGGAATCAAGTTGGTTGGTAAGGAGCAGATAAGTTTATTCTGCGGAATCATGCTGGTTGGTAAGGAGCAGATAAGTTTATTCTGGGGAATCATGTTGGTTGGTAAGGAGCAGATAAGTTTATTCTGGGGAATCATGTTGGTTGGTAAGGAGCAGATAAGTTTATTCTGGGGAATCATGTTAGTTGGTAAGGAACAGACAAGTTTATTCTGGGGATTCATGTTGGTTGGTAAGGAGCAGATAAGTTTATTCTGGGGAATCATGCTGGTTGGTAAGGAGCAGATAAGTTTATTCTGGGGAATCATGTTGGTTGGTAAGGAACAGACAAGTTTATTCTGGGGAAGTATGTTGGTTGGTAAGGAGCAGATAAGTTTATTCTGGGGAATCATGTTGGTTGGTAAGGAGCAGATAAGTTTATTCTGGGGAATCATGTTGGTTGGTAAGGAGCAGATAGTTTTATTCTGGGGGATCATTTTGGTTGGTAAGGAGCAGATAAGTATATTCTGGGGAATCATGTTGGTTGGTAAGGAACATACAATTTTATTTTGGGGAATCATGCTGGTTGGTAAGGAGCAGATAAGTTTATTCTGGGGGCTCATGTTGGTTGGTAAGGAGCAGATAACTTTATCCTGGGGAATCATGTTGGTTAGTAAGGAGTAGATAAGTTTATACTGGGGAATCATGTTGGTTAGTAAGGAGCAGATAAGTTTATTCTGGGGAATCATGTTGGTTGGTAAGGAGCAGATAAGTTTATTCTGGGGAATCATGCTGGTTGGTAAGGAGCAGATAAGTTTATTCTGGGGAATCATGTTGGTTGATAAGGAACAGACAAGTTTATTCTGGGGAATCATATTGGTTGGTAAGGAGCAGATAAGTTTATTCTGGGGAATCATGTTGGTGGGTAAGGAGCAGACAAGTTTATCCTTGGGAATCATGTTGGTTGGTAAGGAGCAGACAAGTTTATTCTGAGGAATCATGTTGGTTGGTAAGGAGCAGATAAGTTTATTCTGGGGAATCATACTGGTTGGTAAGGAGCAGATAAGTTTATTCTGGGGAATCATGTTGGTTGGTGAGGAACAGACAAGTTTATTCTGGGGAATCATGTTGGTTGGTAAGGCGCAGATAAGTTTATTCTGGGGAATCATGCTGGTTGGTAAGGAGCAGATAAGTTTATTCTGGGGAATCATGTTGGTTGGTAAGGAACAGACAAGTTTATTCTGGGGAATCATATTGCTTGGTAAGGAGCAGATAAGTTTATTCTGGGGAATCATGCTGGTTGGTAAGGAGAAGATAAGTTTATTCTGGGGATCATCTTGGTTGGTAAGGAGCAGATAAGTTTATTCTGGGGAATCATGTTGGTTGGTAAGGAGCAGATAAGTTCATTCTGGGGAATCATGTTGGTTGGTAAGGAACAGAGAAGTTTATTCTGGGGAATCATGTTGGTTGGTAAGGAGCAGATAAGTTTATTCTGCGGAATCATGCTGGTTGGTAAGGAGCAGATAAGTTTATTCTGGGGAATCATGTTGGTTGGTAAGGAGCAGATAAGTTTATTCTGGGGAATCATGTTGGTTGGTAGGGAGCAGATAAGTTTATTCTGGGGAATCATGTTAGTTGGTAAGGAACAGACAAGTTTATTCTGGGGAATCATGTTGGTTGGTAAGGAGCAGATAAGTTTATTCTGGGGAATCATGCTGGTTGGTAAGGAGCAGATAAGTTTATTCTGGGGAATCATGTTGGTTGGTAAGGAACAGACAAGTTTATTCTGGGGAATCATGTTGGTTGGTAAGGAGCAGATAACTTTATTCTGGGGAATCACGTTGGTTGGTAAGGAGCAGATAAGTTTATTCTGGGGAATCATGCTGGTTGGTAAGGAGCAGATAGTTTTATTCTGGGGGATCATTTTGGTTGGTAAGGAGCAGATAGGTATATTCTGGGGAATCATGTTGGTTGGTAAGGAACATACAATTTTATTTTGGGGAATCATGCTGGTTGGTAAGGAGCAGATAAGTTTATTCTGGGGGCTCATGTTGGTTGGTAAGGAGCAGATAACTTTATCCTGGGGAATCATGTTGGTTAGTAAGGAGCAGATAAGTTTATTCTGGGGAATCATGCTGGTTGGTAAGGAGCAGATAAGTTTATTCGGGGGAATCATGCTGGTTGGTAAGGAGCAGACAAGTTTATTCTGGGGAATCATGTTGGTTGGTAAGGAGCAGATAAGTTTATTCTGGGGAATCATGTTGGTTGGTAAGGAGCAGATAAGTTTATTCTGGGGAATCATGTTGGTTGGTAAGGAGCAGATAAGTTTATTCTGGGGAATCATGTTGGTTGGTAAGGAGCAGATAAGTTTATTCTGGGGAATCATGTTGGTTGGTAAGGAGCAGACAAGTTTATTCTGAGAAATCATGTTGGCCGGTAAGGAGCACATAAGTTTATTCTGGGGAATCATGCTGGTTGGTAAGTAGCAGACAAGTTTATTCTGGGTAATCATGTTGGTTGGTAAGGAGCAGACAAGTTTATTCTGAGGAGCCATGTTACCTGGTAAGGGCCTGGCAGCTTTATTTAAGGAATCACGTTGACTTGTGAAGTATAGACTTAGCACTAGTCAAGACTACAGGTTACTCTTAGAGGATGCCTATTCAGGAGCAGAAGGAACTACTAAGGAACTACCTAACAGATGTGTACTATACAAAAATCAAAGATGAAAAACGAACTGTTGAGTAGCTAAACAACATAAACTATCAATATCTGTGAAACTTATTATTATAAGTAGCTAAGCCAAAGCCCTAGTTTGAGAAGCAGGATGCTATAAGCCCAAAGGCTCCAACAGGGAATAATAACTAAGTGAGGAAAGAAAACAAAGAAATAAATAGCAAGAGAACTCTACCCCAAGACAGTGAAAGACCATGGTACAGAGGCTATGGCACACTATCCAAGACTAGAGAGCAATGATTTGATTTTAGTATTCTTCTCCTAAAAGAACTGCTTACCATAGCTAAAGAGTTTCTTCTACCATTACCTAGAGGGAAGTAGCCACTGAAGAAAAAAGAAAAAAAAAAAAAAAAAAAAAAAAAAAAAAAGGCCAGTTGATAAACAAATAAAATAGAAACATCTGTGTCAAGGTATAAAAAATCCGATAAGTAGTTGTATTAATATAAAAGAAAAACTCATCAGCTACGCAGAGCTCTAAATTTAATAGTCCGTTATCTAATTACAGTTACTACAAGAACAGTTTACTCCAAGAAAAATTTTGTAAAATGATCCGCTTAACACAACATAATAACATGAATGATATTCGCAAAATAAATGAGCTCACTTGTAAAATGAACAGTTCAACAGCAGCAGCAAACTGCAACCTGAACAACTAGCCAACTTAATGAAATTGTAGAACGGGTATCTAAAATAAACAAAATTTCAACAGTTCTTTCACAAACTTGCTCCATTCTACTGTGAGGCTATGGAATTCTCTGCCATTTTGACGTAGGAATAAGTTTTTCATTGCCTCTGTATTTCCTGAATGCAACAATCTGCCTATTTCTAAAAGGCCCTGTATCATTGTCATAGGAGTCAAAGTCACTTTATCTTTCCATTACTTTTATTTTAGTACTTTTTGACAGCATTCACAAATAACACTGACATGAAATGACATCAAGATCTCTCTCTCTCTCTCTCTCTCTCTCTCTCTCTCTCTCTCTCTCTCTCTCTCTCTCTCTGTCATAGGAGTCAAAGTCACTCTATCTTTCCATTACTTTTATTTTAGTACTTTTTGACAGCATTCATAAATAACACTGACATGAAATGACATTAAGATCTCTCTATCTCTCTCTCTCTCTCTCTCTCTCTCTCTCTCTCTCTCTCTCTCTCTCTCTCTCTCTCTCTCTCTCCAGCATATAATTCCACCACTCTCTACTATTCTTCCACGAACCTCCCATACCCTTACATTAGCTCTTACCACGGTGAAAATGAGAACAAGTTATTATTATTATTATTATTATTATTATTATTATTATTATTATTAGCCAAGCTACAACCCTAGTTAGAAAAGCACGATACTATAACCCCAAGGGCTACAACAGGAAAAAAAAAAAAAAAAAAAAAAAAAAAAAAAAAAAAAAGATAAAGAGCCACCCAAGAGGTCGATGACACGGTACGAATCATTCTCTAATCAACCGCCTCTGAAGGACAGCCCTAAGACATATAGACTGGGTGCATTTTAAACGCGAAGTCAAAGATGAATCATGTCGTAAACATCATGAGATCAATCTCTGCGCATTTATATTAATGCAGTTTCTGATTGAATTCTGACACTGAGAGAGAGAGAGAGAGAGAGAGAGAGAGAGAGAGAGAGAGAGAGAGAGAGATCACGGAATTGCAAGATTTGTATAGTTTAGAGAAGAAAAAAAAGCAAGTTTAATATATCTCAGATTTTATTCAAAATTATAATATGTTAAGCATGAAAACGTGCCTTAAGGAGGCCTAATTTCCTTTGTGTATCTTGTTATTGCACAACAAAGATATACTTTATATATATGTATATATATATATATATATGTGTGTGTGTGTGTGTGTACTATGTATACATATATATGCACTATATATACATGCATATATATATATATATATATATATATATAAATTATATATATATACACACATACATATATATATATATATATATATATATATATATATATATATATATATATATATATATATGCATGTATGTGTGTATTACCCAAACACTCGATGCAATATGCTGCCAATCCTTCATAGCTTTTTCTAAAGGTCAAATCTACAAATCCATAAAAAAAAAAATCTGCAACAAGATTATACCATTTAACACACACCATCACCAGCTGTTTCACCTATTAACTTATGCCTTTTCATCAGGGTCAAATTATTTTGTCAACAACCCACTGATACATTCTCGCTTTGGCTTCCACACACAATTCAGGTCTACAAGCAATCTTTTGCAAACGTCCTACTTCCTTTCTTACACGACCACTTCTGTGACTCACGTTTCCCGTCATCTTACTAATTATCCATCATATCAATTAACCACTTCTAAATTTCCACCATCCAGAGTGACGTTAACTACTACATCTCACTGATCTTTTTTTTTTCTTTACCTGGGGGTGGCTCAAGATAAAAGTTTTTTTTTTTTTTTTTTTAACCAGAGGGTGGCTTCAGAAAAAAAGCAAGAAATTGTCACCGACACTTCACAGATTAATTGCCTCATACATGAAAAAAATAATACTCAAAACACCAACTATTACATCCATTCACAATGTAGGCTCATTAACATCACGTTGAACCCATTAACAGAATGTATTATTCACCTGCAACCTGCACGCTCAATATGTTAAAAATGAATAAAACTGAAAGAATTGAATAAGGAAAACGAGACATGATAGAGGAAATCAGGTCCCTGAGAAAAGATACATCTCGTTTGTGTCAAAAACCGCTATCAAAACAACATAAACAGAAATTACACGGGAATACTAGCTGCTTGCCAACTCTCTCTCTCGTAAAATTTATTCATAAACATAAGCAGAGCCTTGAAATGACTGAGTTCTCTCTCTCTCTCTCTCTCTCTCTCTCTCTCTCTCTCTCTCTCTCTCTCTCTCTCTCTCTCTCTCTCTCTCAGTCTTTATGCTTTTACAAGCTTATGTAGTATTTATTACTCATACACAATTTCATTATATATATATATATATATAAAATTATATATAATGGAATTTTATTTACATATCAATAATTCTAAGTGCCATTCACTCCTAATCCCAGACATAAATTGACGTGTCTAATGCCTTTGTCATGCAGTAGACTAGAAACGGTAATTCTCTCTCTCTCTCTCTCTCTCTCTCTCTCTCTCTCTCTCTCTCTCTCTCTCTCTCTCTCTCTCTCTCTCTTTCATGTAGTAGGTTGGCCAGGGCACCAGCCGCCCGTTGAGATACTACCACTAGAGAGGTATTGGATCCTTTGACTGGCCAGACAGTAATGCATTGGATCCCTCTCTCTGGTCACGGCTTATTTTTTCTTTGCCTACACTTACACAGAATAGTTTGGCCTATTCTTTACATATTCTCGTCTTTCCTCATACACCTGACAACAATGAGATACTTAACACTTCTTCACCCAAGGGGTTAATTACTGTACTGCAATTTGTTCAGTGTACTTTCCTCTTGGTAAGGGTAGAAGAGACTCTTTAGCTGTGGTAAGCAGCTCTTCTAGGAGAAGGACACTCCAAAATTAAACCACTGTTCTTTAGTCTTGGGTAGTGCCATAGCCTCTGTACCATGGTCTTCCACTGTCTTGGGTTGGAGTTCTCTTGCTTGAGGGTACACTCAGGCACACTATTCTATCTTGTTTTTTTTTTCTTTTTTTTTCTTCCTCTTGTTTTTTTGAAATGGTGTGTTGGGCAGGCTTAATAGAAGGGCCATGTATGCCTGGTGGTTTATCAAAAGGTTGTCTTTTCCTTTTTCTGATTCTTTTTCTTCTCAAAACCATCCTTACTGTCCTCCCTTCAGTTGAAGTGGCTATCCTGGAGGGTATTTAGCCTTGCATGGTGTATCGGCTCCTCCATGTTGACCAGTTTTTTCCGACTTTTTACTATAGTCTATGGGTATCATCAATCACTTTGTTTATAATTCTGTACGTATTGTTTTTGTTATAATTCTTGTTAATCTAGTTTTAAAGTATGATGTCTCTTTTTTATTTCTATTAATTCTTATGCTGTCTGGAGACATTGAGCGAAATCCGGGACCAGTGCGTCCTAGATTTCGTCAATGTCGTCTTCTGTATTGCAATATTCGTGGTCTTCATGCAAATATCCAAGACCTTACAGTTGCGTCCAGAGAGTATGATATTCTTTTGTGCTCAGAAACTTTGGTTTCTAATATGAGGCACTCATCTGAGCTCCTTATACTGTAACTGGTTTTAAGAAGCCAATAATGTTGAAATGTGATGCCACCCCTAGGGCCAGGGGAATGGCGGTGTATATTAGGACCGAGTACCCTGCTTCTCATAAGTCCTGCTATCAATGTGGATGTCATGAGATTCAGGTAATAAAAGTTTGTGGCAGGCATAACAACTTTTATTTGTGTTCGATCTACCGGAATCCAGACATGGATGATTCTATCTTCGATTGTCTTCTTACCATTATGGCTAAGATACAAGAGGATGATAGAAAGGCTTCTTTTGTCTTTGTTGGTGATTTTAATGCTCACCATAGGGAGTGGTTAAGTTCTATCTCTCCTACCGATCGCCATGGCTTAAGAGCTTTAGACTTTGCCTCTGAATCAGGCTGTGAGCAAATCATAAATGAAGCTACTCACAGGTCTGGTAATTGCTTGGACCTCGTATACACTGACTCCCCTGGCGTTATAACTAGTAAGGTTGGTTCTCCAGTCGGGACATCTGATCATGCCTTGATTTCATTATTAGGGAAGACTGAGCAGCCTGTCCGTGATATATCATATTCTTGTAAAATTTATATGAAATCCCAAGCAGACTGGAATGGGATTTTACATGATCTTTTGTGCTTGAATTGGTCACAATTATATAATAGTGTAGATCCTGTTGTCCCTTTGAATGAGAATCTAGTCAACATAATTGATAGGCGTATCCCTTCTCGTGTGCTAAGGTACCGAGTGAAGGACAAACCGTGGTTCAATGATGATTGTAGACGTGCTTTTTTGGAGAAGCAGGAGGCCTATCAACTTTGGAAGGGTAACAGATCAGATTTGACCTGGAACAACTATACTCAGCTTCGAGCTTTTGCTCAGAGAGTTTATGCCTCAACTGAAAAGGAGTACAATTTAACCATAAAAGAAACACTTTCTGGTACAACTCAGGAACATAAATGGTGGTCTACCCTTAAATCTGCACTCTTTGGTGTCGATGCAACAGTTCCTCCTTTACTTAAACCAGATGGCTCAGTCACTCACTGTCCAAAGGAAAAGGCAACCCTTTTGGCTGATGTTTTTGACAGTAAACAGAGTAATGAAAAACTTGAACTTCCTCATTCCTGTTTTCCTGAGGCTAAACTAACTAGTTTAGCTTTTCGATCTCGTGAGATTAAAGCTCTGTTGGTGGACCTTGATGCTTATGGAGGTGTAGACCCAAATGGTATTTTTCCTTTGTTTTTTATAAAGGCAGCAGATTTCTTAGCTCCAAAGTTATCTGTTATTTTGCGCAAGTTAGCAAGAAGAGGAGCTTTTAGCATTAGTTGGAGAATTGGTAATGTTACTCCTCTATGTAAATGTGTTCATGGTAGCTCAAGTCCCACTGATTACCGCCCAATTTCCATAACTCCCATATTATCTAAAGTTTTTGAACGTCTTCTGGCAAAACGTCTTAATAGGTTTGCTGAAGGTAATCATCTACTCCCTAGTTTGCAATTTGGTTTTCGTAAAGGCCTTGGAGCATGTGATGCCCTTCTTACATTCTCCAATGCTGTACAGAAATCCCTTGATTGTGGTCGGGAAGTTCGTATGATTGGCCTTGATTTTAGTGCTGCCTTTGACCGTGTTAATCATGAGGCCCTTGTTTTCAAACTGAAACAGTTGGGAGTGGGTGGGTCGTTTCTTAGCATTATTATTGATTTTTTAAGTAATAGATCTCAAAGAGTTGTTGTTGATGGGCACCATAGTGATTATAGGAATGTGATATCCGGTGTTCTACAGGGTAGTGTTCTTGGCCCATTACTTTTCATACTATATACACATGACATGTGGTTTGGCCTAGAAAACAAGCTTGTTGCATATGCAGATGATGCTACTCTCTTTGCATCAATTCCATCCCCTGAATGTAGATCTGGGGTTGGTGAATCCCTTAATAGAGATTTAGCTAGAATTAGTGCATGGTGCAAATTATGGGGTATGAAGTTGAATCCTAACAAAACTCAAAGTATGATTGTAAGTAGGTCAAGGGCGGTGGCTCCTCAACATCCGGATCTCAGTATTGATAATGTTTCTTTAAATATGTATGACTCTTTCAAAATTTTAGGTGTGATTCTCGACAGTAAATTTACTTTTGAGAAACATATAAGGTCTGTGTCTTCTTCAGTTGCACAAAAAATAGGCTTATTGAGAAAGTCTTTCAAGATTTTCGGTGATCAATCTATTCTGAAGAAGTGTTTTAATTCTTTCATTCTACCTTGTTTTGAGTATTGTTCTCCTGTCTGGTGTTCAGCTGCTGATTCTCATCTTAATTTGTTGGACAGAAACTTACGGTCTATTAAATTTCTTATTCCTGATCTAGATATTAATCTCTGGCACCGTCGTTCAATTAGTTCATTATGCATGTTGCATAAGATTTTTCATAACTCTGACCATCCTTTACATTCAGATCTCCCTGGACAATTCTATCCTGTTCGTAATACTAGGCAGGCAGTTAATTCTAATAGCCAGGCCTTCTCCATCACGAGGCTCAATACTACGCAGTACTCTAGAAGTTTTATTCCAGCTGTGACCAAGTTGTGGAATGATCTTCCTAATCGGGTGGTTGAATCAGTAGAACTTCAAAAGTTCAAAGTTGGAGCAAATGCTTTTTGTTGACCAAGCGGACATGAGTCTTTTTATAGTTTATTTATGACATATTTGTTTTTGTTGTTGTTAATAGTTTATATATGACATGTCTGTTTTGACGTTGTTACTTATTTTAGAATGATTTATTGTTAATTTGTTCTCTTCATTTATTTATTTCCTTATTTCCTTTCCTCACTGGGCTATTTTTCCCTGTTGGAGCCCCTGGGCTTATAGCATCTTGCTTTTCCAACTAGGGTTGTAGCTTGGATAGTAATAATAATAATAATAATAATATATACATATATATATATATATATATATATATATATATAATATATTAGGGAATTTTATTTAAATATCGATTATTATTATTATTATTAT
>NC_090728.1:186810691-186815691 GCF_036898095.1 Palaemon carinicauda | reverse complement strand
AACCTACTAAAATCCTACGATCTTTAAGATATATAAAAAACAATAATAATGATTTCATTGCATTATTTGGCTGTAGAATCTTCGAAGTTAAAATAATTCAACGATAATACTTTTAACACCTATGATTTTCCCCTGGGAATGAAACTACCAAATCAAAATATATTCAGAGAAAAACTATTTTCAATAATGCTTAGAGATCTATTGCAAACCCTAAGTTAAGATGAATAAATAATATCAACTATAGTCAATTCTTTTTAGTGAGGCAGATTTGCACCGACTCGCAGGGGTGCCCTTTTAGCCCGGAAAAGTTTCCTGATCGCTGATTGGTTGGACAAGATGATTCTAACCAATCAGATAGCAGGAAACTTCCCGAGCTAAAAGGGTAGTGTTGCGAGTCGGTGGAAATGCGCCTCATTAAAAAAGATTGAGTATAGAGGGTCACTCAGTAGAATGCAGACCTACGCCGAAGCAGCTTATTTCTCAACCTTTTGCTGAACCTCGACCTTGATCTTGATCTTTGACCTTAACATATATTAATTGGCATGGATGATTACACTTAAATATGAACCAAGTTGGAAGTCTCTGTGACAACGACATCCAAATTTAAGGCTGATTGCGTGAAAAGGAAATTTTGTTTGACCGTGACCTTGACCTTTGACATTGACCTTTCAAAATTTAATCATTTCCAGCTTTTTACAAAACAGTGAATCCCTACAATTTTCATTGTTCTGCGATTAAAATTGTGGCCAGGAAGCTGTTCACAAAAAAGCACACACACACAAACAAACAAACACACAAAGAAGAGCAAAAACATAACCTCCTTCCAACTTCGTTGCCGAAGGTAAAAAGGCGTCCAAGTTACAATCACTTTCCAAGGACTATTGAATGAAAGATGTAACAGCAGTAATGATTGTTATGTCTACAAATGAAAATCTCGTTACACACTAGTTACAAACTAGTCACGTAACAAGAGTTGTTTGGTAACACTGCTGATTAAGAAGGGTTACCAGTTTCTTTTAGGAGAAGGCCGATGGAACTGGCAAACCACTGACATAAAGAGGATACTGGGAAAAAAGGGGAAAACTCACCTAGAAAAGTGAGAAAAAATTATATTATTCTCTTACCTCTGTCTAATTTATTTTACAGATAAAGTTTAAATCGTGGACGGACCAGTTTTAGTCACATCTGTCAATCAAAAAAAAAAAAAAAAATAAATAAATAAATAGACAGCAAAATAGAAAAAAAAAACAATATAATCTTACCTCTGTATAATTTACTTTACAGATAAAGTTTAAATCTTAAAGTTATCAACTTTAATTCCATCTGCTAAAACTATCAGAAAAAAATTGAATCAGAAAAAATTATAAGAGAATAAAAAGAAAAGAAAAAAAAAAGCACTTCCTTCCCTTCTGTCAAGCCAAAACTATTAAAAAAAATATCATCCTCTTATCTATGAGTAATTTACTTTGCAAATTAGTTTAAATCATAGTTTTACTCATTCATTTTTAGCCCCACATTTCTACTGTCTCTATTCAAATCTTCAATCATCTTTATCAATTCCTCTCATGTTTCAATGAACTTAACTATGCCATCTGCAACTCTCAAGTTATTAAATTGTTCCCCCAAAACTATCAGAAAGAAAAAAAAAAACAAATTAAACAAGAAAAAATATCTTACATCATCTTTTACAATTCCTCTAATGATTCAATAAACACAACTTAAGTACACTGCTAGAAAAAAAAACCGTAATTTTAATAGGAAATTCTCCCTCAAAATATACTGGTCTCAACCGTATTTCAGTAAAATACAGGCGACCGTAATTTGACCTTACTTTGTTATCATCTTTTACGGGTTGGTAACCGTAATATCACTCTTATACGTCAATATATCCGTTATTAAAACAGTAAAAATCCTGGAATATATATTGTTTTTTAATGCAAATTTTTAACAGTGCTCCAAAACTATCAAAAAGAAAAAAAACAAATCAAATAAGAAGAAAAATAAAAGTGATTAAGAAAAACAACGAAAAAACTAAAACAAGACCACTTCACTTCCTTCCCAGTCGCCTCTCAAACGTATCGGCGAAATTGACATAGATTGTCGATATCTTCTTTCGCAAGCTGCATCCAATTGCGTTCTGGCACATTTCACAGGAATCTCGCATCAGGTGATAGCATCATACGTCATGTTTGCTTATTTGTTTTGTTTGTGTGCGGGTTTCTTTGGCTTCGTTCTATTTTTTTAATGATTTCTTGCACGGTTGATTTTATGACTTATATATATATATATATATATATATATATATATATATATATATATATATATATATATATATACATATATTTATTTATCTATCTATCTATCTATATATATATATATATATATATATATATATATATATATATATATATATATATATATATATTATATATGTGTGTGTGTACACATGCATAAACATATATACATATATACATGAATAAGAATAAATACACACAAACACACTTACACACATAGTACATAAATATATATACATAGATAAGCATATATACACACAAACACACACACACACATATATATACATAAATACATGCATAAATACATAAACATATGCATAAATACATAAATATAAGCATAAATATATATGTATATAAAAAAAATTATAACGTATACATTATGCAATTAAAGAATTCTATTTGGTCAAAAAATTCATATAAAACACCAGTAGAAAAAAAAAATAAAAGAAATAAAATTGCATTACTAACTTGGATAAATATACTCTGATGACTTGCGAATTTTAAGGGCTCTTCTTCGGTTATCTAAACCAAAATATTATTTTCAATAACTTTACATTTTTGTTATCTGTGATATTTATCATTAGGATTGTGATAGCGTATTGGAATTGTCTGCCTAGCGATCTCCTGGCCTGGGATTCAAGACCTGCTGAAGCTCTATAGTTTCTAGAAGTGTCTGCAACCTCACCATCCTTGTTGGCTAAGGATGCGGGGTTTGGAGAAGCCTATATGTGTACCTGATGAGTCATCAGCAGCCAATGCCTAGCCCTCCCTGTTCCTAGCTTGGGTAGATAGGTACTTGAGTGTTGATGATATGTATATATGGTTAGCCTCTAGGGCATTGTTCGTAAAGAACTTGACATTAACATAAATGTAAGAGAACGCAATATAAAATAATGCAACTATGTTATTATTAGACACAAACAAGTGGGAAATAATAAGCCGACTCCAATTTACTCTCGATGGGGTTCAATATTATCAAGTCTATGCAGTTCCCCCCCTCTCTTTCTCTCTCTCTCTCTCTCTCTCTCTCTCTCTCTCTCTCTCTCTCTCTCTCTCTCTCTCTCTCTCTCTCTCTCTCTCTCTCTCTTTGTATGGCTTCTGAAAAATTATTGGGATAGATTTTCGTCTGATTTTTGTTACAAAAAAAATATATATATACTTTAAGGGTTAGTTGATGGTCAACTCCTTGATTGATTGATATATTTACCATACTATACATGAGAGAGAGAGAGAGAGAGAGAGAGAGAGAGAGGAGAGAGAGAGAGAGAGAGAGAGAGAGAGAGAGAGATAGAGAGAGAGGGAGAGATAATTGTCAATAATTATGCTAATTTATTTTTTAATGATCCTAAGTGCGTCATGGAATTAAACTGAATCGTAGCAAAAAAAAAAAAAAAAAAAAAAAAATTACATCTGGGCCTTCAGCCACTATGATCTATTCAAAATAATCCCACTTTCAACAAATGACCATTTGCTGTGGCCTTATTGGTAAAGTCTCTGCCTGGTGACACACGGTTGGTACATATGCAAACCAAAATGTTAACGTCTCAGAAAGTTTTAGAACGTGTATGGATCCGGAAATTGAGTGTTTATTCGTTTCCTGGTTCAGACATATGTCCTTCCTTGTTTTGAGACTTTGAACTTTAAATCTGTTTATAAATATGAAGTCTGAACTATAATTAGGTTTATATCAAATGAGAAATGAACAGTTCCTTGCTTTGATTCGAGAATTGGGGAGAAGAATTCATAAATCATTGTTTACAAAGCGAAATGGTCCTTTGTAAGAGGAGTAAACAGTTGCCAAGAAGTTGGAAGACAATTTCTAAGAATTTCATGAAAGCGAGGGATTATAAAAAAACTTATAAGAAACCAATGCCAAATCATCAAGGCTACGGATAAAGACAGAATCAGGGTTTAAATTTGAGCATGTGGACATTACCTTAAATGTTGCTTTTTACCTTAGATTACCCTAAAAATTTTCCGATTTCCTTAAATTTGAGGATGGTAAAACCAAAATTACCTTAGAATTACCTTGAAACCAAGAAAATGTCCTCAAACTAAGGTAATTACCTTAAAATTATAAACCCTGGACAGAACCACGAGAAATATATAAAAAGAAACACCCAAGATATGAAAAAAAGGTAATAAGAAACCAATGCCAAATCATCAACGTGTGCAAGGCTACGGATAAAGAAAGGCAGATGGTACAACAAATCATAATAGACAGAACGAGGGTTTAAACTTGAGCATGTGGACATTACCTTAAATGTTGCTTTTTACCTTAGATTACCTTAAAACTTTACCCAATTACCTTAAATTTAAGCCTATACTCAATTTTGTTAATGAGGCGCATTTGCACTAACAAGTAGTGGAGCCCTTTTAGCTCGGAAAAGTTTCCTGATCGCTGATTGGTTAGAATTATCTTGTCCAACCAATCAGCGATCAGGAAACTTTTCCGAGCTAAAAGGGCACCACTGCGAGTCGGTGCAAATCTGCCTCACTAAAAAGAATTGACTATGGTAAAACCGAAATTACCTTAGAATTACCTTAAAATTACCTTGAAACCATGAAAATATCCTCACACTAAGGCAATTAGCTTAAAAGTTTAAACCCTGGACTGAACCACGAGAAATACATAATAAGAAACACCCAAGGAATGATACAAATGATGTTGATATTTGATGCTTTTAATGCTTTTGGGAAATAAAC
>NC_090728.1:186798191-186805691 GCF_036898095.1 Palaemon carinicauda | reverse complement strand
AAACATTCTCTTTGAGGCATGGGTTCCATAAATAAAGGACCATTAATTCCATCTGTAATTTGAAAAAGGTATGTATCCGTTTGGTGCTCTGGATACTCCTCTACTTCTGATGCCCGGCAGTTGATCTTACTGGAATTAGTATGGACCGGCAGGGGTCACTTGCCTTATTTAGATAGGCGCTGCGCATCACTAAAAAACTGGCTATTCTTTGATGAATTTAGCCTATGAATCCTCTATGGATTTAGTCAGTCTATGGAAAGCGAAAATGAAAGAATTGCCTCCAGTCCCGGCCGTAGTGGGTTGCTAAGAAACACCTGGTTTGTAAATACTAAAGAAAAATTGAAAATTGGTAATTGAAATGTCAGAACCATGAATCAAACTGGGAAGTTACAGCTAGTAGAGAATGAATTTATGAAATATAATTTGGATATCTTGGCCCTAAGGAACAGATGGAGTTAGAAGAGAAGGGGTAGGAATAATGATGATGACACCAAGAGCAGAAAAGGCATTAACCAAATGGAGAGCTGTAGGTAGCAGATTGTTACTTACAAAAATTATTATTATTATTATTATTATTATTATAAACGGCTTCGGAAGAAAATCTTCGTCGATCTCCAAGTGGCTTCAGAAGAAATAGCCGTAGACTTAGCATAGAGTAGTTATTTGTACTAGCCACCCGTTGAGATACTACCGCTAGAGAGTTATGGGGTCCTTTGACTGGCCAGACAGTACTACATTGGATCCTTCTCTCTGGTTACGGTTCACTTTCCCTTTGCCTACACATACACCGAATAGTCTGGCATATTCTTTACAGATTCTCCTCTGTCCTCATACACCTGACAACACTGAGATTACCAAACAAATCTTCTTCACCCAAGGGATTAACTACTGCACTCTAATGGTTCAGTGGCTACTTTCCTCTTGGTAAGGATTTAAGAGACTCTTTAGAGAGAGAGAGAGAGAGAGAGAGAGAGAGAGAGAGAGAGAGAGAGAGAGAGAGATCCAAAATACCCCTCCAGGAATTAGGTTTGATTGATCACTATTGCTAGAAATATCTTGACTTGTTATCGACAAATTCGTCTGCTATTGAGTGGCATGATTTTTGTAAAAGTTTTATGTTTTATTATTTTCGATACTTCATGAAATAGTTTTCATAAATGAGCAATGATAATTTTTCACGAATATGATACTGTGACCATATTATTAAACTTCCTTATCTGGTGGTTTAACCAATGGAACTTTAATAGTTAAATCTTTTTTTCAGATTGTTTCCTGTTGAACAGGTTGACATGAATCGTGTTTCATAGCTTATATATATGATTGTACTATTTTAATGTTGTTACTGAACTTAAGATATTTTATATTGTTTTTTATTATGTCGTATATAATTTATTCGACTTATCAATATCTCAAGAACGGAATCTTCCCGGAGCAGCAGATCAAATCACGGTTCATTATTATTATTATTATCATTATCATTATTATTACTATTATTATTATTACTACTACTACTACTACTACTACTACTACTACTACTACTACTACTACTATTATTATCATTATTATTATGATTAATAATATGAGTTATTAGGGCCTATTGAAACCAGAGAAAAAGAGAATTTTTCGCGAGTTCTAAATGGTTTCGAAAGAAAATCGTTGTTCTCCAAATGGATTCAGAAGAAATTACCATAGACTTAGCATGGAATTCTGAATGATTCCAGATGCGAATCTGAACGACTTCGAAAGAAAACCCTGAATCTCCAAATGTCTTCAGAAGAAATAGCCGTAGACTTAGCATAGAGTTCTGAATGTGTCCAGAACGGAATCTTCACGGAGCTGTAAATCAAATATCACGTAATTTATTATTATCATTATTATTGGCCTATTGAAACCAGAGAAAAAAAAGAGAATTTTTCGGGAGTCCTAAACGGCTTCGGGAGAAAATCTTCGTGCATCTCCAAAAGGATTCAGAAGAAATTTCCATAGACTTAGCATGGAATTCTGAATGATTCCAGAAATCTCAGAACGATTTCGGAAGAAAATCTTCCCGAATCTCCTCTCCAAATGACTTCAGAAGAAATAGCCGTAGACTTACCATAGAGTTCTGAATGACTCCAGAACGGAATCTTCCCGGAGCAGTTCTGAACGGCTCCGCCCAGGATTCCTAAAGACTTCTGAAGACCTGATCTCTCTATTTTTTTTTTTAAACATACCTTGCAACACCTCACGATCTGTATGTACTGTAGCTATGGAAGTTTACGCAGTGAACAATGGGAGGAGGATTTCACTTTACTCACAGAGCTCGCGTTCTGGCGGAACAGGTAACTGACCGAGAATTTTGTTACAGCTACAGGATGAACTGGAGGCTATTCGGAACACCTTCATCTACAGATAGTTTGGATAGGTGCTGCCAAAGTTGGCGAGCTTTGAAGATCATAATGTAAGCGCCTTGAAGGATAATTTGCTTGCGGTTTAGCGACGAAGTCTTATAATTGGATTGCATTGGTGCAAAGCGGTGAGCGACGCGTGTTTCTTCAAAATTCGGCATTGAAGATAGAACATATCAGGACGGCATTGGTAAATATATTGTGTTACTCTTCGTTAACTTTAGTATGATAGCGTATAGTGTATGCCGAGAAATCAATGGCATCCATGTCTTTACCCATCACCCTTATAGGTAAAGAAATGAAAGCCATCGATTTCTCCGAGGAATCTGACGAACCGAAGACAAATAGCACTGAAATGTCTCTTGAAATCTCGAAGGAACCTGGCGAACTAAGCAAAGAAGATCTTGAAAACTATAAAAGACAGAAGAGAATAGAGAAGGAAAGCCTTTATATGAAGAAGTACAAAAAATAGCCTTTAATTATAGAGGTAAGTCACCTAAAAACTGAGATCAAATAGCCTCTACTATTAGCGCTTAGTCGCCATAAAACAGAGGTCTCAAAGAGCCTCTAGTGCTAGAAATAAAGCTCCCAAAAATAAAGGTCAAAGAGCTTTTAATGTTAGAGGTAAGGGGATTAAAATAAAGGTCAAAGAAACTCTAATGCCAGAGTATAGCACCTCAAAATAGAGGTCAAAGAACCTTTAATGCTAAAAACAAGGAGCGTCAAAACAGAGGTCAAAGAGCCTCTAATGTTAAAAGTAAGGAGCCTCAAAATAGAGGTCAAAGAACCTCTAATACTAAAAGTAAGGAGCCTCAAAACAGAGGCCAAAGACCGTCTAATACTAAACGTAAGAAGCCTCAAAATAGAGGTCAAACAGCCTCTAATGCTCAAAGTAAGGAGCCTCAAAATAGAGGTCAAACAGCCTCTAATGCTAAACGTAAGAAGCCTCAAAATAGAGGTCAAACAGCCTCTAATGCTAAAAACAAGGAGCGTCAAAACAGAGGTCAAAGAGCCTCTAATGTTAAAAGTAAGGAGCCTCAAAATAGAGGTCAAAGAACCTCTAATACTAGAAGTAAGGAGCCTCAAAACAGAGGTCAAAGACCCTCTAATGCTAAACGTAAGAAGCCTCAAAATAGAGGTCAAAGAGCCTCTAATGCTCAAAGTAAGGAGCCTCAAAATAGAGGTCAAACAGCCTCTAATGTTAAAAGTAAGGAGCCTCAAAATAGAGGTCAAAGACCCTCTAATGCTAAAAGTAAGTAGCCTCAAAATAGAGGTCAAAGAGCCTCTAATACTAAAAGTAAGGAGCCTCAAAATAGAGGTCAAAGAGTCTCTAATGTTAAAAGTAAGGAGCCTCAAAATAGAGGTCAAAGAAACTCTAATGCTAAAAGTAAGGAGCCTCAAAATAGAGGTCAAAGAACCTCTAATACTAAAAGTAAGGAGCCTCAAAACAGAGGTCAAAGACCCTCTAATACTAAACGTAAGAAGCCTCAAAATAGAGGTCAAAGACCCTCTAATGCTCAAAGTAAGGAGCCTCAAAATAGAGGTCAAAGACCCTCTAAAGCTAAACCAAGGAGCCTCAAAATACAGGTCAAAGAGCCTCTAATGCTAAAAGTAAGGAGCCTCAAAATAGAGGTCAAAGAGCCTCTAATGCTAAACGTAAGAAGCCTCAAAATAGAGGTCAAACAGCCTCTAATGCTCAAAGTAAGGAGCCTCAAAATAGAGGTCAAAGACCCTCTAATGCTAAACTAAGGAGCCTCAAAATAGAGGTCAAAGAGCCTCTAATGCTAAAAGTAAGAGGCCTCAAAATAGAGGTCAAAGAGCCTCTAATGCTAAACGTAAGAAGCCTCAAAATAGAGGTCAAAGAGCATCTAATGCTAAAAGTAAGGAGCCTCAAAATAGAGGTCACAGAGTCTCTAATGTTAAAAAAAAGAAGCCTCAAAATAGAGGTCAAAGAGCATCTAATGCTAAAAGTAAGGAGCCTCAAAATAGAGGTCAAAGAGCCTCTAATGCTAAAAGTAAGGAGCCTCAAAATAGAGGTCAAACAGCCTCTAATGCTAAAAGTAAGAACCCTCAAAATAGAGGTCAAAGAGCCTCTAATGCTCAAAGTAAGGAGCCTCAAAATAGAGGTCAAAGACCCTCTAATGCTAAACTAAGGAGCCTCAAAATAGAGGTCAAAGAGCCTCTAATGCTAAAAGTAAGGAGCCTCAAAATAGAGGTCAAAGAGCCTCTAATGCTAAACGTAAGAAGCCTCAAAATGGGGGTCAAAGAGCCTCTAATGCTAAAAGTAAGGAGCCTCAAAATAGAGGTCACAGAGCCTCTAATGTTAAAAGTAAGGAGCCTCAAAATAGAGGTCAAAGACCCTCTAATGCTAAAAGTAAGGAGCCTCAAAATAGAGGCCAAAGAGCCTCTAATGCTAAAAGTAAGGAGCCTAAAAATATAGGTCAAAGAGCCTCTAATGCTATAAGTATGGAGCCTCAAATTAGAGGTCAAAGAGCCTCTAATGCTAAAAGTAAGGAACCTCAAAATAGATGCAAAGAGCCTTTAATGCTAAACATAAGAAGCCTCAAAATAGAGGTCAAAGACCCTCTAATGCTAAAAGTAAGGAGCCTCAAAATAGAGGCCAAAGAGCCTCTAATACTAAAAGTAAGGAGCCTCAAAATAGAGGTCAAAGAGCCTCTAATGCTATAAGTATGGAGCCTCAAATTAGAGGTCAAAAAGCCTCTAATGCTAAAAGTAAAGAGCCTCAAAATAGAGGTCAAAGGCCCTCTAATGCTAAACTAGGGAGCCTCAAAATAGAGGTCAAAGAGCCTCTAATGCTATAAGTATGGAGCCTCAAAATAGAGGTCAAAGAGACTCTAATGCTAGAAGTGAGCAGCCTCAATATAGAGGCCAAAGAGCCTCTAATGCTATAAGTATGGAGCCTCAAAATAGAGGTCAAAGAGACTCTAATGCTAGAAGTGAGCAGCCTCAAAATAGAGGTCAAAGACTCTCTAACGCTAAAAGTAAGGAGCCTCAAAATAGAGGTCAAATACCCTCTAATGCTAAACCTAAGGAGCCTCATGGCTGGTAAGGAATAGACAAGTTCATTCAGGGGAATTATGTTGGCTAGTAAGGAACAGACAAGTATATTTTGAGGAGCCATGTTAGCTGGTAAACAGATAAGTTAGTCTGGGCAATCCTATTGGCTATTGAAGAACAGATAAGTTTATTCTGAGGAATCATGTTGGTTGGTAAGGAGCAGATAAGTTTATTCTTGGGAATCATGTTGGTTGGTAAGGAGCAGATAAGTTTATTCTGAGGAATCATGTTGGTTGGTAAGGAGCAGACAAGTTTTTTTCTTGGGAATCATGTTGGTTGGTAAGGAGAAGACAAGTTTATTCTTTGGAATCATGTTGGTTGGTAAGGAGCAGACAAGTTTATTCTTGGGAATCATGTTGGTTGGTAAGGAGCAGATAAGTTTATTCTGGGGGATCATGTTGGTTGGTAAGGAGCAGATAAGTTTATTCTGGGGAATCATGTTGGTTGGTAAGGAGCAGACAAGTTAATTCTGGGGAATCATGCTGGTTGGTGAGGAGCAGATAAGTTTATTCTGGGGGATCATGTTGGTTGGTAAGGAGCAGATAAATTTATTCTGGGGAATCATGCTGGTTGGTACGGAGCAGATAAGTTTATTCTGGGGAATCATGTTGATTGGTAAGGAACAGACATGTTTATTCTTGGGAATCATGTTGGTTGGTAAGGAGCAGATAAGTTTATTCTGGGGGATCATGTTGGTTGGTAAGGAGCAGATAAGTTTATCCTGGGGAATCATGTTGGTTAGTAAGGAGCATATAAGTTTATTCTGGGGAATCATGCTGGTTGGTAAGGAGCAGATAAGTTTATTCTGGGGAATCATGCTGGTTGGTGAGGAGCAGATAAGTTTATTCTGGGGGATCATGTTGGTTGGTAAGGAGCAGATAAGTTTATTCTGGGGAATCATGCTGGTTGGTACGGAGCAGATAAGTTTATTCTGGGGAATAATGTTGGCTGGTAAGGAGCAGATAAGTTTATTCTGGGGAATCATGTTGGTTGGTAAGGAGCAGACAAGTTTATTCTGGGGAATCATGTTGGTTGGTAAGAAGCAGATAAGTTTATTCTGGGGGATCATGTTGGTTGGTAAGGAGCAGATAAGTTTATTCTGGGGAATCATATTGGTTGGTAAGGAACAGACAAGTTTATTCTGGGAATCATGCTGGTTGGTAAGGAGCAGATAAGTTTATTCTGGGGGATCATGTTGGTTGGTAAGGAGCGGATAAGTTTATCCTGGGGAATCATGTTGGTTAGTAAGGAGCAGATAAGTTTATACTGGGGAATCATGTTAGTTAGTAAGGAGCAGATAAGTTTATTATAGGGAATCATGCTGGTTGGTAAGGAGCAGACAAGTTTATTCTGGGGAATCATGTTTGGTTGGTAAGGAGCAGACAAGTTTATTCTGGGGACCCATGTTACCTGGTAAGGGCCTGGCAGCTTTATTTAAGGAATCACGTTGACTAGTGAAGTATAGACTTAGCACTAGTCAAGACTACAGATTACTCTTAGAGGATGCCTATTCAGGAGCAGAAGGAACTGCTAAGGAACCACCTAACAGGAGATGTGTACTATACAAAAATCAAAGATGAAAAACGAACTGTTGAGTAGCTAAACAACATTAAATATCAATATCTGTGAAACTTATTATTATAAGTAGCTAAGCCAAAGCCCTAGTTTGAGAAGCAGGATGCTATAAGCCCAAAGGCTCCAACAGGGAAAAATAACTAAGTGAGGAAAGAAAACAAAGAAATAAATAGCAAGAGAACTCTACCCCAAGACAGTGGAAGACCATGGTACAGAGGCTATGGCACACTACCCAAGACTTAGAGAGCAATGATTTGATTTTAGTGTTCTTCTCCTAAAAGAACTGCTTACCATAGCTAAAGAGTTTCTTCTACCGTTACCAAGAGGGAAGTGGCCACTGAAAAAAAAAAAAAAAAAAAAGACAGGCCAAGGCCAGTTGATAAACAAATGAAATATAAACATCTGTGTCAAGGTATATAAAATCAGATAAGTAGTTGTATTAATATAAAAGAAAAAATCA
>NC_090728.1:186780691-186793191 GCF_036898095.1 Palaemon carinicauda | reverse complement strand
TTTCACTATCCGGGTGCCGGTCCCTTGCCGCCTCCACTGTCGGTGATACCCACCTCCTACCTTGGTGACTCATCCCTTAACCTCTCGGCCGCCAGTCCTCCGTGTGCCGGGGGACTGCCTCCTGCCGCCGGCTTCCAACCGATGGCTCTCCCTCCTTCCTCATAGCTTGGCCGTCCGTCCGCCGGCCGGCCCCCGGAGTACCGGCATCCGCCGCCGGCAGTCCGGTTCTGCTATAACCATCCTTGTTCCTGTCACCAAGCCGGCAACCTCCGGCTGCCGGAGCCGCCGCTCCCTCCGCCGGCGTGCCGCCGCTGCGCCGGCGGACGCCACCCTGGTATTACTCTTGACTTCTATATTGTCTGTCCTAATGCCAGAAACTCTGCTGGAGCGGCCTCCGGCGTGCCGGCAGTCTGCCGGAACCTTCCGGAGGCGTCAAGGCGACTTGCACCCCCTTCTACTAGCTATCATCTGATATTGATAGCCCTACACTGCAACCAGATGACTTGTTTACGTAAATGGATCGGTATCTTATTACCGTTCTATTGGTAATCATGCTGTCTTCTTGCATATCACAGATTTCCAGCATGCTGTGTGTATCTTAGCACGGCTGGTTGCCGGAAACCGTTACCCTATGGGATCTTTTAGTCCCCTATTCTGGAACTGAGTGGCCTCAGTCCCAACCTTACATCCTTGACAATTCCCAATAGAATTCTATCTGCCCTACGGACTTTCTATATTGAATTCTATCCTGTGCCTTCGGTCACTTCGGATTGTCCACGGATGAAGGTTACGGTAACCAGCCGGGCGGGATGCACGGAGTATGTACCTATCCTATCTCAGCCCTTCCTCTGTGCATCACACCCTTTATCAAGTTAAAATTAATGATTAATATTAACTTTAGTTTAAGAGTCATTCTTATGACCCCCCCCCAAACTCATATTCTCTTTCTTTTACAGGAGGAGCAGATGAAATGTGATCACGACTTCTGCGCCGTGAAACGCCCGCACTTCTACGGGCATACGGCGTGTAGGACCCACGCCCCTTGTGCCAACAAGAAAGGGGATTTGGGACCCGCAGAACTGTATGGTCTGCCAGGATCGCCTAGTCGATGCCTTTCATAATCCTCCCTCAGCGGAGGTCAGGGACACTTCTCGGGATAAGCTACGCAAGTGGGTGCGTGGCTTCCAGAAGAACGCCACTGGACCATACCTGGCCACTGAAGAAATGAGGTCCCTTCTGTTCCCAAAGGCCTCCCCCGATTCTGTGGTGCCCAAAGAACTGATCCCCACTGTCCAGATCACGGTAGAACCAGACATAGTCATGGCCCAGTCCATGCACGAGTGCCACCTGGATTCCGAGAACGACGAACATATGTCGGATATTTCGGAGGGCACGGAGAAGACCCTTATGGCCCAAGGTGCGGAAGATGAAGAGGACCAGGTGGAATACACCGAGTCGGAGCAGGAGGTCGCTCCGCCTTCCATCACCGCCCCGTCTACCTCCGCTACCCCGCAACCCATTCCATCCGCCCAAGAGATGTTCCGGATGATCAAAGCCATTATGGACGACAGGCTTAAAGAAACTCACGAGTTCATCAGGTCCATGAAGGGGTCCAAAGAACCGAAGAAGATCTCGGTTAAGGATCTCCCTGCATGCTCACATGCCAACCCCTGGAGGTATGCCGAGCATATGGTTATCGCGACCGGCAGGATCTTTATCAGCGATAAGATCGGCACGGTCCCCCTGGAAGATGTGGAGTTCTTCCCGAACTTTGAGGCTTACCCGGACTGTTACGTCCGGCTTCGTTCTGAACCTGCCTCTAAAGAAGAGACTGAACCCAAGGAGGAGATAGTGTTCGATCTCTCGAAGGCCCAGGCTATGCTAGCCACCGCATTTAAAAGTAGGGGTTTTACCTGCTCTAAGCTTCCGGCCCTGAGCAAGAAGCACCCTACTTGCGTCGCACCCGACGATGCAGTCCTTCCCTTCATGGAAAAGGCCTTCGCTGCATGCCACAAAGCTGTGGAAGAAGGAAAACCCTGCCCTGCACTGGAGGAGTGCAGACCCTTCTCCATAGTAACTCCCCCCGACGCTCGACACTGGAAGGATATCCAGCATACATTCGTGGTGGGAAAGCTAGATCCTGACGTAGCCGGACGTCAGTTTAACGAAGACCTCCCGAAACTCAACGACCACCTCCTTCGTTGGGAACAAGATACGAAGGAAAGGCTTGCAGCATCCATGTCCCACCAGGTACAACTTGATATCATGGCTTGTGACACCAGAGTCCCACACCACTACATGGTACTCGCCAAATCCAACATGGCAACTCTGGTGAAGGATTTGTACCACTTCATGAAGGCTCGGAGAGCCTGTCGAGAATTCGTGTTCTCAGGTGCCACTGTGAAACACGAACCCCGGAGACTGATTTCCTCCAACATCTGGGGTAAGCACCTCTTTCCCTCTGACCTCGTGAAAGAGATCACCGACAAGGCCGCCACGGAGAACAGGAACCTTCTCCACAAGTGGGGCATGTCGAAGAAGAGGAAATCCTCCCAGGACGACGGACCTCAACCTAAGAGGAAATCCTCCAAGCAGAAACCCCAGCAACGTCAACAGAGACGGCAGTTTCCGGGATCCGCTACTCCCCAAGTGGCAGCTCAGCCACAGCAGACCTTTCAGCTGGTCACCCAACCGGTCTTGTCACAGTCGCCGGTTTTCACCCCTGCTTTCGAGCAACAAACGACTACCTTTCGTCCCAAAGGTAGAGGCTCAAACAGAGGTGCAGGCAGAGATGCATCTCGCCGTCCCTCCAGAGGCAGAGGAGGAAGGGGAGATAGCGTCCGAGGCAGTAAACCCTCGGGACACCAGAAGCAATGAAGTGCTTCCGGTGGGAGGAAGACTCCGCCAATTCCAGGATCGTTGGACCTTCGATCCCTGGGCGCACAGCATAGTCAAGAAGGGTCTAGGCTGGAGTTGGACTCAACCACCCCCAACCTTCCAGCAATTCTTCCAACAATCAACCCCCCTTCTGGAAGAATATGTCCTAGATCTCTTGAACAAGAAGGTGATAAGGAGGGTAAAGTCCACCAGGTTCCAAGGGAGACTGTTTTGCGTCCCCAAGAAAGACTCCGACAAACTCAAGAGTCATTCTGGACTTATCCCCCCTCAACAAGTTCATAGCGAACGACAAGTTCAAGATGCTGACTCTTCAACAGATAAGGACCCTTCTGCCTCGAGGTTCTTACACGGTCTCCATAGACCTGGCGGAGGCCTACTGGCACGTTCCAATGAACCATCACGCTTCCTCCTACCTAGGATTTCGACTCCAAAGGAAAAGCTACGCCTTCAGGGCCATGCCCTTCGGCCTCAATGTGGCCCCTCGGATCTTCACAAAGCTGGCGGACGCCATAGTACAACAGCTCCGCCTCCGAGACGTCTAGGTGATGGCCTACCTCGACGATTGGCTAGTCTGGGCTCCATCGCCCGAGGATTGTTTAAAATCCTGCAGCAAAGTCACCCAGTACCTAGAACACCTGGGATTCAAGATAAACGTGAAGAAATCTCGCCTCTCTCCAGCTCAGAAGTTCCAATGGTTAGGAATCCAATGGAACCTTCAGTCACACCGCCTTTCCATCCCCCAGAAGAAAAGGAAGGAAATAGCAGGGTCTGTCAAGCGACTACTGAAATCCAAGCGGATCTCAAGACGCCAGCAGGAACGAGTTCTAGGCTCTCTACAGTTCGCCTCAGTGACAAACCCAGTGCTTCGTGCACAGCTAAAGGATGCCGCGGGAGTCTGGAGACGTTCTGCATCCATCGCTCGAAGAGACCTCAAGAGACGGCTCCCAAACAGACTTCGACTTCTCCTCAAGCCGTGGTCGGAAGCAAAGGCCCTGAAAAGGTCCATTCCTCTTCAACACCCACCTCCATCACTCAACATCCACACGGACGCTTCGCTGGAGGGTTGGGGAGGTCACTCCCACCAAAAACAGGCTCAAGGCACATGGTCTCCCCTATTCAAGACGTTTCACATCAACATCTTGGAGGCCATGGCGGTCCTTCTAACTCTGAAGAAACTCTCCCCGCCTCCCTCGATCCATATTTGTCTAACCCTAGACAACTCGGTGGTAGTTCGATGTCTCAATCGCCAAGGCTCAAGATAGCCCCAGATAAATCAGGTGCTTCTGACAATCTTCCGTCTGGCAGAGAAGAAGAAATGGCACCTGTCTGCAGTTCACCTACAAGGATTCCGCAACGTGACGGCGGACGCTCTATCTCGGACAAGCCCGATAGAGTCGGAATGGTCTCTAGACGCAAGATCATTCTCCTTCATCTCTCACCAAGTCCCAGAACTTCAGATCGATCTCTTCGCAACGAGCGACAACAATCAACTTCCTCAGTATGTGGCCCCGTACGAGGACCCCAAGGCAGAAGCAGTGGACGCCATGTCACTGGACTGGAACAGATGGTCCAAGATCTACCTGTTCCCTCCCACCAACCTTCTGCTGAAAGTCCTCTCCAAGCTGAGAACCTTCAAAGGGACAACGGCCCTAGTGGCTCCCAAGTGGCCCCGGAGCAACTGGTACCCCCCTGGTCCTGGAGCTGCAGCCCACGCTGATCCCTCTCCCGGGCCCAGTTCTCTCCCAACAAGTACAGAAGTCGACTGTCTTCGCTTCATCATCGAAAATCAAGGACCTTCATCTCATGATTTTCTCTCCCTAGCCGCAAAGAAGAGGTTTGGGATCTCGAAGAAAAGTCTAGACTTCCTCGAGGAATACAAGACCGAATCCACAAGACGGCAATACGAATCATCTTGGAGAAAATGGGTCTCATTCGTCAAGGCAAAAAATCCTAAGGAAATCACCATTGATTTCTGCATGTCCTTCTTCATTCACCTTCATGGACAGGGATTAGCAGCCAATACGATCTCTACTTGCAAATCGGCCTTGACTAGACCACTGTTGTATGCCTTCCAAATTGATCTGTCCAGCGACATCTTCAATAAACTGCCAAAAGCATGCGCTCGTCTACGCCCAGCACCCCCACCGAAACCGATCTCCTGGTCATTGGACAAGGTGCTCCAATTCGCCTCCAACTTGGATAATGATTCATGCCCTCTCAAGGATCTGACTCAGAAAGTTATATTTCTCTTTTCTCTTGCTTCAGGAGCCCGAGTCAGCGAAATAGTGGCATTATCAAGAGAAGAGGGTCACATCCTGTTTACTGATTCAGGAGACATTACCCTCTCCCCGGATCCGACGTTTCTCGCCAAAAACGAATTACCCACCAAAAGATGGGGCCCCTGGAGAATATGCCCCCTGAAGGAAGATGCCTCTCTATGCCCAGTAGAGAGCCTCAAGGTCTATCTTCGCAGAACTTCGAACTTTGGTGGAGGCCAACTCTTCAAAGGAGAAACATCGGGCAGCGAACTGTCACTGAAACAACTAAGAGCGAAAATCACCTACTTCATTCGCAGAGCGGATCCTGACAGTACACCCGCCGGTCACGATCCTAGAAAAGTTGCATCGTCTCTGAATTTCTTTCAGAGTATGGACTTCGAAAGCCTAAAAAGATTCAAAGGCTGGAAGTCCTCGCGTGTTTTCTTCAAACATTATGCGAAACAAGTGCACGAAGTCAAACATTTTGTGGTAGCCGCAGGTAGTGTTATGAAACCTGCACCTAACTCTGCATAGAACAGCGAGTTACTTGGGACTCTAACTCTTCGGGTGCCTATGTTGACCCTCGAGCGATACGTAGTGATGTCAAAAACACTTAGTGCTTTCTTATAACTGTTCTTATCCCAGGTGAAATGTCATAGTCGTCACACAAGTGCCGCATGCCTAGAGCATGATGTGTTTTAATTAAAGACTGACGTTCCTCGAGAACGAGTGCCTACTAATAAATTTGAAATTCCTTTTCAGATTCAAGAGCAAGTCTTTATTACTATGTACATTATAATTTACTGTAAATTAACTTTACTTATTACTGCATTTCATTTAATTTTCTGCAATTGTGAAATAAAATTCCTATTTTATTACTTGTGCGTCTCAATCCGCTCCTACTTATACTATGAAATACATGCCTGTCATAGTTTTATTATCCCCTTCCTTATGGTTCATGGAGATACTAAGGTCCTAACCCTTATTATATATTCACCTTTGCAATGTAATATTCCAATACGAATACTTACTCTTCATACCCTAGAGACGAAACTATCCTTCTCTACATACAGTGTCCAACCACCACTTGTCTGCCTTCGAGAATGTTCCGATACGAATGCCAACCATTTAGTCTCGTCTCCAAGTTCTTCAGGTTCTTCTAGCAAGGTGAATAGCCCTTCGATAACCACTTTGATCTCGGCATGGCCCGTGGGAACTTCACTGCCAAGGGGGGCAGGAAGGTTCTTCCCTACGGTTCTTTTATTAAGATTTCTATGCTACCTTGTTCAAAGCCTTTGGCACTTACCCAATAGGGGAAAATCTACCACGATACATTGATTCTCTGGTATTCTTCCATCAGGACGCCATGGCTTGAGCCCAAAAAACGGATTTTGAGCGAAGCGAAAAATCTATTTTTGGGTGAGATAGCCATGGCGTCCTGATGGACCCTCCCTGCTACTTCGTCCAGTTTTTAGGTCCCACCCTGCTCTGCTGTATCATGGTGATCGGCAAGCAACTGGCTTCAGGATGAGGACGGACGTGACGTCATTTAGCAATGGCGCCCGTTTGTTTACGTCTCGAGTACCAAAAGTAGCCACGAACGAGATTAGCTGTGGAACGGCTCCCAGCTATTCTCCACCCCTACACACCGAAGTGTTAACTCTGTTTAGGGTGTAGATAGCTATGTGGCGCGTTAATACATGCGTCCCCTGTTGATATACGATGTCTTAAAAGAAAAACCTTTAGGATACTCGCTCAAGAAGTTAGAATTCTGTGATAACCTGTGGTTAAATTCTCTGGGAATATCTTAGTAGTTATATACCCAAGGAAGCTACCAAAAAGGAACCTTCCATCAGGACGCCATGGCTATCTCACCCAAAAATAGATTTTTCGCTTCGCTCAAAATCCGTTATATAATATATATATATATATATATATATATATATATATATATATATATATATATATATATATATATATATATATAGACTAAGGGAATTTTATCTAAATATCGATAATCTTAAGTATTATTATTATTATTATTATTATTATTATTATTATTATTATTATTATTATTATTATTATTATTAATACAACCCTAGTTGGAAAAGCTTGATCCTATAAGCCTTTAGGAAAGGAAATAAGGATATAAATAAATTACAAGTGAAGTAATAACAAATAAAATAAAATATTCTAAGAACCGTATCAAATATATGGAAGGCAAAACTGTATTAGAAAATAATGAGTATAATTCTTCTCAAAATTTAACTCTCGACTGTCAACATAGCTCTCTCTCTCTCTCTCCTCTCTCTCTCTCTCTCTCTCTCCTCTCCCTCTCTCTCTCTCTCTCTCTCTCCTCCTCTCTCTCTCTCTCTCTCTCCCTTTCTTTAAATATGTAGAACCCAAAACTGTAGTAAGAAATATTGAGTACAATTCTTTTCAAATTTAACTCTCGACTGTCAACATAGCTCTCTCTCTCTCTCTCTCTCTCTCTCTCTCTCTCTCTCTCCTCTCTCTCTCTCTCTCTCTCTCTCTTACATATGTAGAAGCCAAAAACTGTAGTAAAAAATATTGAGTACAATTCTTTTCAAAATTCTACTCCCGACTAGCAACAAAACTCTCTCTCTCTCTCTCTCTCTCTCCTCTCTCTCTCTCTCTCTCTCTCTCTCTCTCTCTCTCTCTCTCTCTCTCTTTTACATATGTAGAAGCCAAGACTGTAGTAAAAAAATATTGAGTACAGTTTTCAAAATTCTACTCCCGACTAGCAACAATTTCTCTCTCTCTCTCCTCTCTCTCTCTCTCTCTCTCTCCTCTCTCTCTCTCTCTCTCTCTCTCTCTCTCTTTTACATATGTAGAAGCCAAGACTGTAGTAAAAAATATTGAGTACAGTTTTCAAAATTCTACTCCCGACTAGCAACAATTTCTCTCTCTCTCTCTCTCTCTCTCTCTCTCTCCTCTCTCTCCTCTCTCTCTCCTCTCTCTCTCTCTCTCTCTCTCTCTCTCTCTCTCTCTCTCTTTTTACATATGTAGAAGCCAAGACTGTAGTAAAAAATATTGAGTACAGTTTTCAAAATTCTACTCCCGACTAGCAACAAGTTCTCTCTCTCTCTCTCTCTCTCCTCTCTCTCTCATCCTCCCTCTCTCTCTCTCTCCTCTCTCTCTCTCTCTCTCTCTCTCTGATAAGTTCGTGAGAGAGATGAATGACAATTTTTACGTTGTCAATAACAATTTAGCAGAAAAGGAAGTTGAAATTAACGAATTAAAGACAAAACTACTTTTGGCAGAGGAGAGAGTTGAGGCCTTGGAAGTTGCCTTACGTCGTAAAGACAAATCCCACGAAGAGGGGGGAAACGTGTTCCCCCGAAAAGAACATACTATTAATAGGAGATTCAAGCCTACAGGGCATAAAATCCGAGGACCTTGATGACCACGTGATTGTTAGGACCCTTCAAGAGGCAAATGTGGATTAATAAAATCATGGGTCACAGAGAAACTCAGCTATCCCATTAAGGAATGTATAATATATTGTGGCGTCCAGGACGTTCTTGATGAGGACACTACCATGGGAAGGAATTACTGATTGTCTTGGCACCTTAGTTGCTGAACTCAAGAATAAGAACGAAAATACCGTTGTAAAAGTATGTGAACTAGTTCCCCACTTTAAAAGTCAGATGATCTGGCAGGTAGGATTAATTCATTTAACGAAAATATATGTAAATGGTGCTGTGATAATGATGTAACCTTTATTAAAACTAATGATTACTTTAAACTGGGAACTGGTGAGGTAGATATACATTGCTATGATTGGCATGAAGGTTTTGATTATGATAATTTGAGTAGAATCGGTGCAATAAGATTGTTAGATGCTATATCTTCTACGTCTCGAGTAAAAATAGTTTCAAGTGATTGGTCAAATAGAAAGCACTTGCCTCTAATAGTTAATACAAATAGAAATGCGTCGTTTCAGGTGAAAGATAGTAATCAAACAAATAGGACTACGTTACGAAATCAGAGTAGATTAAGGGTTGAGAATCGTGATCCTCCTTATTCTCAAATAAACTTCAATGCCAGACACAGGTTCCCTGACACACGCATTTATAATAGAGGACATGGTGATCACCATAGGGAAAATAATTATAGGCTACAAAAATCGCGAAGCTCATTATAAAGTTCATTACCAGCAAAATGGCAATAGTTTCATGAACAGAAATAGAAAGGGATGCTTTAATTGTGGCGAATTCAACCATGTTCAATCCAACTGTAGATTTGACCATAAAATAAAATGTAATGTACATCAGGAATATGGACATAAAGAGTAGACTTTGCACCAAATATAATCATAATTATCATTAGGTATTAGGCCAAGAAGACAGTGCCGCACAGAGTAATTATCTGAAAATGTTTTTATATTAATGCTCAATCTTTATTATGTCACAAACACGAAATAGAGCTTTTGGTAACACAACACAAAAATTATGTATTGTGCATAAGTGAAACATGGTTGTCTTCGAATATGAGTGATGGTTTCGCTAATATACCATCATATAAATTATACAGAGAGGACCACGGCAGAGGTGGTGGGGTGTGTGTGTATGTAAGAGACCATTTAAAGGTAACCGAGTTTGATAACGGCCCTTGAGAAACAGGAGGGAGTTGAATGTAAGTGGTTAACTTTAGCACCGCTATTTACCCTCAGTTATTATTGGTTGCTTCTACCGCCATCCTAAATCTACTGTAGATTCTTTTAATTTTATTTTAGACTCTCTTAAAAACGTAGTTCTAAGGAACAAACCTATTTTTATCTTCGGTGATTTTAATGATGACCTTCTTAAAGCTGGTAATAAAATGGCTGGACTTATTGATAGTGTAAAATTAGACCAACTGATCGACAGGCCTACTAGAGTAACTTTGAATTCATCAACTTTGATAGACCTCTTCATCACCAATAACAAAACTATGGTAACTAAATTAGAAATATTGCCGGGCCCAATCGCAGACCATGAAGCAATTAGTATTTTAGTGAATATGAAAAAACCAAAGCGCTCTCCCATTTATAAAACTTTCCGCTGTTTACGGAATTATTCCACAGAATACATATTGTAACTTACTACTTAATGAAGTGAACACTCTAAACAATATCTTGCATACAGATGACGTAAGTATTCAAGTTAATACGTTAACTAACGTCATGAACCTATGCATTGATACTTGCGCTCCTATTGTGACACGACAATTACTACGCCCCCCAGCCCCTTGGATATCAGAGCAAATAAGGTCTGCGATAAAAGAAAGAGATCAAATACAAAGTTTTCTGAAACAAGATCCTTATAATGAACTACTTAGGGAGAATTATAGAGATAAGAAAAAGACAGTTAAATTAGTAATTGATGCTAATCGTAGAGAACATTACAGCAATGAATTTAAAAAAATATAAATGATATCTCAGCTACATGGAAAAACTACCAAAAAGATGCTTTCGAACGTCACTAATAGTGATTTTGAGTTAATTGAAAACAGCGAGGATATATTAACCAAAACAGAAAATTTTAACGAATTTTTTTCTGGTGTAGGAAAAAGGACATTTGAAAAAGCTCAAGAGGATTTGGCAAATAATGATATCCTGTTGCAAGATATCAATCACATTGATAATTCTAATGACAATTTATCTGTTTTTAGACCCTCACCTGTTGATTGCGAGACTGTGATTTTAACTATTAAAAGTATGAAGGAGACCAATGCGTGTGGACCAGATGGAATCTCTATCCGTTTTATAAAGATTCATTATTCACAACAGCTTTTTACCTTACGATCATCGTTAATACATCAATAGTAACTAATGTTTATCCTGAAATGTGGAAAATTCCGTATGTAGTCCCTGTCTATAAAAGTGGAGATAAAGATTTAGTGGGTAATTACAGGCCTATCTCATTGGCTGCATGTCCTGTCAAAAATTCTGGAAAAAATAGTTGCTAAACAATTAACCTCATTTTTAGAATTACATAAGCTTCTTTCCAAAACTCAACACGGTTTTAGACCAAAATTATCTACTGAGACTGCATTACTCCAGATATCTGATAAAATATACAACAATATGGAAAATAAGATTTCTCTACTTTTGCTTTTGGACCTATCAAAAGCTTTGATAGTGTAAGTCATGAAATTTTACTCAGAAAATGCGAAATGTCGAATATTGATACAGCCTGGTTTCGAAGTTATCTTAGCAACCGCCATCAAATTGTTAAAATAAAAAATACTATTTCTTCCACAAAACTAGCATCATTTGGAGTTCCACAAGGTTCAATTTTGGGACCAATTTTATTCATTATATTCGTTAATGACCCAGTTAATTACCTGCCCCACTGCTTTGTGGTTCAATATGCTGACGATACGCAAATTCTCCTTGAAGGAGATAGCAACGATGTAGAAGCTATCGTGGAACGAGCTAACAACATATTATCTATGGCCAAAGTTTACTTTCAAAAAAATGGTTTGTTATTGAATACTGCGAAAACACAAAGTATCTTTATAGGAACAAGGCAATATTTAAATCGCATTAATCCGAATCTGACAATAAATTTTGAAGGCAGTCAAATCAAACCTCTAAGCAGTGTTAAGAACCTTGGGGTTTTCTTCGATAATTATATGACTTTTGAGACACACATAGACAAGATTCACAGGGAAAGTTATGGGAACCTTAATATATTTGAATAGAGTGAAAAATTATTTTGTACCCCAAATACGCTTAATTGTAGTACAATCTTTAGCTCTAAGTTTGATCAATTATTGTCTCACCGTCTGGGGGGTCAGCGAATAATAAGCACCTGAGTAAAGTACAAAAACTACAGAATTTTGCAGCTCGAGTGGCCCTTGGGACGGTGAGTAAATATGATCATATCACTCCGCATCTAATAAAACTGGGCTGGTTAAAAAATGAAAGAGAAATACAGATATGATGCATGTATTTTAATCTTTAAGATTTTAAGAGTTTTTTTACCAGAGTGGCTATATAATCTTCAGACTGTAAACTCCATTACCAGACAGGCTAACAATTTGTTCGAAATGAGAGTTCGAACTGATATGGGATCGAGAGAGATGACCGTGAGGGGTCCCCATTTTTGGACAGTATACCAGTCTCTTTAAAGGACACTAATTCGTTACCGTCTTTTAAATACAAATTAAAGAAACATCTTTTAAAATGGTACTTGATCTTTATATTATATCTTACATTTAATATTTTAGCTACTTATATTTATATCTATATTTAAAAGTGTTATAATGTGTTAGTTTAATTTTACCTTTGAGCTTTATAGATTTTTTATGAATTTTATGGTTTTCAATGTTTTA
>NC_090728.1:186774002-186780191 GCF_036898095.1 Palaemon carinicauda | reverse complement strand
TCAAAATAATGTTGTTTTGTCCTTTTTAAGGAATCATTTCACTTCGAAAATATTCTGTCCTTTGATTCTGACAGTTCATATTCATTTGGGTTATGTTGTCTTTAATGTATGCAATGATTACTTGTCTTTTTTGAAAAATTTGTTGTCAATTCATATTCATTTGGGTCATGTTATTTTTAATGTATGCATTGATTACTTGTCTTTTGAAAAATTTGTTGTCAGTTCATATTCATTTGCGTCATGTTATCTTTAATGTATGCAATGATTACTTGTCTTTTTTGAAAATTTGATTCGGTCAGTTCATATTCATTGGGTTATGTTGTCTTAAAGGTATAAAATCATTATTTGTCTATTAAAAAAAAAAAATATTATTCCGGTATCATATTGGTTGTGCGCAAAATGTACACCACTGCCCAACCAAATCTATCATTTTTATTAATTCCTCTTCTAGTTCATACTTGTTTCCTTTAAAAGGTGATTTAAAAATAAAAAATTTCAAATCTGATATAAACACATTACTGTATATGCATTGAAAATAAAACATTCGAAATTTGATATGAACACACTTAAATTATTTGAAATCATAAAACAGAAAATCTGAAATAGAGACAAAAACACCATGAAAATATAAAATTCAAAATTTGATATGAAATCAATAATCAATTTGAAATTATATAATCTAAAATCTGAAATAAAGACAACAAACACTTTCAAAATATAAAACTCGAAATAAAAATAAATACTCCGAAAATATGAAATTCGAAATTTGATATGAAATCAATGATTAATTTGAAATTGTAAAATCTGAAATCTGAAATAAAGACAATAAACACTTTGAAAATATAAACTCAAAATGAAAATAGATACTCCGAAAATA
Source organism: Palaemon carinicauda (assembly GCF_036898095.1). Taxonomy (NCBI): domain Eukaryota; kingdom Metazoa; phylum Arthropoda; class Malacostraca; order Decapoda; family Palaemonidae; genus Palaemon; species Palaemon carinicauda. The sequence goes on along the minus strand of NC_090728.1, from coordinate 186,779,314 downwards.
TGAAATTCGAAATTTGATATGATATCAATAATCAATTTGAAATTATATAATCTGAAATCTGAAATAAAGACAATAAACACTTTGAAAATATAAAACTCAAAATGAAAATAGATACTCCGAAAATATGAAATTCGAAATTTGATATGATATCAATAATCAATTTGAAATTATATAATCTGAAATCTGAAATAAAGACAATAAACACTTTGAAAATATAAAACTCAAAATGAAAATAGATACTCCGAAAATATGAAATTCGAAATTTGATATGATATCAATAATCAATTTGAAATTATATAATCTGAAATCTGAAATAAAGACAATAAACACTTTGAAAATACAAAACTCGAAATAAAAACAGATACTCCGAAAATATGAAATTCGAAATCTGACATGAACATTTTGGGAGACGAAGAAACAATGAAATAAATGAAAAGAAAAGTCCAAACAAAGGATAATAACAAACTAGCCTTCAAACAAAACACATCTGGTGGCAAAGGTCATATCAAAATATCTATAATAATTAATAATTTTGATTTAGAAATTATAGTTTATATAGGAAATATTTATTTCAATGTTGTTGCTCTTCTTAAAATATTTTTCTTTGTTCCCTTTCCTCACTGAGCTATTTTCCCTGTTGAATCCCCTGGGCTTATAGCATCCTGCTTTTCCAATTAGGGTTATAGCTTAGCAATTAATAATAATAATAATAATAATAATAATAAACAATTCTCTTACGATACCCAAAGGTGACTTCATAAAGACTTGTTTACAGCAAAAAGTTAAAACTTGCAGAGAATGTTTTCATATTGAATAGGATGACATTAGTCTCTTTAAATAGTTTATTTATGATATATCTATCTCAATGTTGTTACTTTTCTTAAAATACATTATTTTAATCGTTCATTATTTCCCTTGGAGTTTATTTATTTCCTTATTTCCTTTTCTCGATGGGCTATTTTGCCAGAGAACTTCAAATCAATCAATCGATGGGCTATTTAACCCTGTTGGGGCCCTTGGGCTTATAGCATCCTGCTTTTTCAATCAGGGATGCATCTTAGCTAATAATAATAATAATAATAATAATAATAATAATAATAATAATAATATTAATAATATTAATAATAATAGAAAGAAGAAGAAGAAGAAGAAGAAGAAGAAGAAGAAGAAGAAGAAGAAAGAAGATTTTTACCCCTGTTGGACCCCTTGGGCTTATAACATGCTGCTTTTGCTAATAATAATAATAATAATAATAATAATAATAATAATAATAATAATAATAAATAAATAAATAAATAAACAGCAAAACACGTATTTTACCCCTATTGGACCCTTTTGTCTCATATCATCCTGTTTTTCCATCTTTGCTAATAATAAGGAATAAATAAATAAATAAATGAACAGCAAACGACGTACAAGTCATACCAGCACATTCTCAAAATGCCAAAAGCAATGGGTTTCAAGTCGTTACTCGTAAGCAAGGTTAGGTGACGTTCCAAATGACAATTGCTCCCTCTCACCTTTAAGTAGAGAGCTCCCGTCCCGTGTCCATCAAAACAAGTGCTGTCTTTAACATCCTGGTAACGAGTAATAGGAAGCGTTTGTTATTAACCTGGTTCGGCTTTAACGTTTCTACGCATAGGGTAGTCAGTACTGTTTCATAGGAGTTGGTTTAGCAAATTGGTGGCTATTTGATTTTCTTCCATGTACACGTGGACCAGCAATGATAATAATAATGATAATATTAATAATAATAATAATAATAATAATAATAATGATGATGATGATGATGATGATGATAATAATAATAATAAATAACAACAACAACAACAAGAATAATAATAACAATAATAATCATCATAAAAAAACAACATCAACAACTACAACAACAACAACAAAAATAATAATAACAACACCAACAACAACAACAATAATAATAATAATAATAATAATAATAATCAGTCAATCTATATCAGATTACATTAAAGACCTACTTATTTATCACCCGGATAAGGCCCCCCCCCAAAAAAAAAAAAATAAATAAATAAATAAATAAATAAAAAACAATACTTCCGCCCTCAGTAAGAACAACTTTAAAAGCGAAACTGTACTATAACTCAATCAGTCAAGCACATATGCAAAGTTTTTTTTTTCTTCCAGCTGTCTCTTTTTTAAGTATTCCAGTGACGGTGATGGAACGGGATATGTCAAAGGTCAAAGAGGGTTTGTTTATGCTTCTCTCAAATATCAATAGATATCAGGAGGGGGGGGGATGAATTCGCTTGGACTCATTACTGGGTTATGTTGTACTTTCGGGTTCGTCTTGCGTGTCGATCTAGCAGCGGGCTACTTAAAGGTTTAAAGGAGACTCATGAATGACAGAGGTAAGGGACAGTGACAATTCACAAGAGACTGACCAGTATATATATTGTACCAACCGTGTGTCACACGATCGTACATAGTTCATTTTGTGTATATATTGCTTGTATCTTCGCTCTCCCCTCGCACTAAAAAGAACCTAAAAAAACATGTCTGTTTTTCTTAGCAGTAACGGTGTCAATTTTAAACATGAAAATTCTTGTTGCCTTGAGCTTTTGTATATAAAGGAAAGTGTTCTATAATAAACTCACTCAGTTGCTTTCATCCTGTCTTTGAGTCACAACTTTCTCCCGGCACGTCACAATATGCATGTGTATATATATATATATATATATATATATATATATATATATATATATATATATATACATATATATGTATGTATATGTATATATATGTATATATATAAATATATATATATATATATATATATATATATATATATATAGAGAGAGAGAGAGAGAGAGAGAGAGAGAGAGAGAGATGATCAGCGCCTAAGCTCCCCCTCTCCACCCAAGTTAGGACCAGGGAGGGCCGGGCAATGGTTGGTGATGACTCAGTAGGTAGACCTATCGGCTTTCCCATACCCTACATCTTCAGCTCACAAGGATGGTGAGGTTACAGACACTTCAAGAAAATATCGACCTTGAGCAGGGCCAGACTCCCAGTACTGCAGATCATCAGGCAGGGTTTATTAATTTAGAAATACTCTTTTCTGTTGGAAATTAAAAGGGCTATTCTCATAAGTCATTTTTTATGAGAGACCATTTTAGTGTGTTGGAATAGAAATGGGGTATTATAGGTCATTACTCATCAGGAAATACTAGCTGACGGCCCCACACCGTAGCCATGCTCACACTCCTTCCCATCCAAGAGTGTGGGGCGACAGCCGTAAGGCCGGGAGCACACTAGCGACTCTGTGGCGCCACAAAGCCACAGCATCGTGTGGCGGGGATGTGGTCTCCCATAGGTTTCCATTGTTTTCAAGCCACGCCACGCCTGTGGCGGGGATGAGCGACAGAGAGCCACAGTCGCTTGCCACAGTCGCTAGTTTGTGCGGCAAAACTTGAAAACAATGAAAACCTATGGGAGACCACATTCCCGCCACACGATGCTGTGGCTTTGTGGCGCCACAGAGTCGCTAGTGTGCTCCCGGCCTAAATAGGGATATTGGTGGGGTGGAACTGTGGGAAGATCCAGAAAGTTAGACTACAGTGGAGCCAACAAGGTCGAAAGAAGAAGACTCCAGTGGCCGACCCTACGGTACAGTGGAAGAATTCACTTATGGGTTTCTATATCAACTGGGTATTTCATAATTTGTGTGATGCTGTTCAATAAATTGGAAGAATGTGTCATAACTGGAAATGCCATTTCATTATAAAGGTCTTCACATATATCAACGAGCTTTCTGTTCTTTGAAATTATGAAATACAGCTCTAGGGTGAGGGAGGCCATTCCGTACCGATGTACTACTGAGGGAAAACCCGGCATTTTCCCTATGAAGTAAAAATTAGGAGTTTGTACAGAAAAACAAAGAATAAAGCGGGAACAGTCGCAAAGAAGATTAAAAAGTAGGTGTAACTAAGAACGGAAGAGACACCGGAAAATACTCTTCAATAATGCCTACAGTTTACCGGGTGAAGTTCAACGGCGGCGACACCCTTACTCATAACTAAAAAGAACTACTGACTTTCACCATATGGGAAACAGTCTTGTGTGTCAGAAGTGAAATTTGCTATTTCTATGCAATAAGATCTGTATGCGATAAGAAATCACCAATCCCCTGGTCTAAGATGGTAAGAGTAGCCTGGAGAAAGTAGAGGGAGGTAGCAGGAGTGGTATGTGATAGGAAAATGCCAATCAGGCTAAAAGTCAAGATCCATAGCACAGTAATAAGACCAGTGTTGATGTATGGATCGGAAAAGTGGGCTTTAAGACGTAAAGAGGAAGCAAAGCTTGAGAGAACAGAGATGAGCATGCTGATGTGGATTATAGGAATATCACTGCTTGGAAGATTGCAAAATGAGGAAATAAGAATGGCAAGCATAGTAAAGATTTCAGGTGTAATGAGTGTTACGGCTAAGATGGTGTGGGCACGTGTTGAGGATAAATGGTGGGGAGGGAGTGAGGAGGACTTGGGAGGAACCTGTTAGGGGGAGAAGACCGAGAGGGAGGCAGATAATTAGATGGCGAGATAAGGTGAAGGATGATATGGAGAGAAGAGGTTTGGTGGAAGAGGATGCCTTTGATAGAAGGCATTAGACAGGGTGCATCAGGTAACCGATCCCTTAATGTAGAGATAACGCTGGGAAAGAAAAATCGTTGATCCCAATTTAACTGTAAATGAAATCAACATTTACTATTGTGCCACACAATGAGCAACTTTCAAATCAAGAATAATCGACTACATTATTTGGTTTCAAGACAGCAACTGGATGCTACCCTACAGCACAGCCGAGTGCTTCAAATTCAGTATTCGGATAAACTATTTTTGCTCAGTGCCTCGATTGAATACGAAATCACCTAAAATCAGAATGAAGCAGACTATTGATCGGAGCTGGTACTTAGGAATAACCGAGAAGCGGGCGAGAATGCGACTAACTTTATTTCAACATACAGCAAACTTTTATAGAACCAGTTTCATTGAAAGAAGTTCACAAAATTTCAAACAGATCAATTCAAGAATAGACAGGCTTAAATCAGTTCTGTTAACAGAAACTTGTAGAGCGAGATAAACAATATAAAAGAAAATACCGTCACAATGTACGAGTGAGTGTGAAACACTTGCGGTACACTATAATTACATCCAGGTAGTAGGTTGCACAGAGCACCAGCCACGCGTTGAGATACTACCACTAGAGAGTTATTGGGTCTGGCCTATTCTTTCCACATTCTTCTCTGTCCTCACACACCTGACAATTCTTCTTTGCACG
>NC_090728.1:186754002-186771502 GCF_036898095.1 Palaemon carinicauda | reverse complement strand
TTCGGAAGAAAACTTTCCCGAATTTCCAAAAGTCTTCAAAGGACATAGCCGTATACTTAACATGGACTTCTGAATGACTCCAGAACTGAAATTTCCAGGAGCAGTCCTGAACGACTCCTCCCCGAGCTTCAAATGACTTCTGAAGACCTGATCTTCATTTTTTCAAACGTAGCCTGCAACACCTTACATGATCTGTATGTAGCTGGCGAAATCTAACCAAGGAATAAGCGTGCCAATAGGAGTAAGAGGAAATGAGTTGATGACTGGGAGAAGGATTTCACTTAACTCACAGAGATCGGGTTCTGGCGGAATAGGAAGCTGACGGTAAGAATTGTGTGTTACGTCTTCGGAACACCATCAACTACAGATGGTTTTGGTTGCTGCCGAAGTTGCCGATCGTTCGTTTTATATAGCCCGACCTATAGAAAGACACGGGATCTTCCGTTGTCAGGTGAGCTTTGAAGATCATAATGTATGCGCCTTGAAGGATCCTTTGCTTGGGCTTTTGCGACGATATCTTATTATAGGAGACTCTTGGAAAAAGTACGAGGCTTTGTATCGGTGCAAAAACGGATTGCGTTGAATGAGGATGGAGGCAGAATGGTTCAATTGAACGGTGAGTGACGTGTAGTTCTTCAACAGGATTGTCCCAAAATTCGCCATTGAAGTAAGGACATATCCAGACGACATTGGTAAATATATTATGTTGCTCGTCATTTACTTTGGCATGATAGTGTATGCGGAGAAATCGATAGTATTCATATCTTTACTCATTGCCCAGATAGGTAAAGAATGAATGTCTTCGATTTCCCTGAGGAATCTGACGAAGTGAGGACTCGCGGCACTGAAATCTCCTTTGAAATCTAGAAGGACACTGACGAACTAAGGAAAAAAGACAATGAAATCTCGAAAGAAACAGATAATCTAATGAAAAAAGATCTTGAAAACTAGAAGACAGGAGAAAACAGCGAAGAGGAGCCTCTAATGCCAGAGGTAAGACACCTAAAAATAGAGAGTCTCTAATGCTAGAAGTAAGGCACCTCAAAATATAGATCGAAGACCCTCTAATGTTAAAAGTATGGAACCTAGAAATATATGTCAAAGAACTTCTAATGCTAGAAGTGTGGGAGCTAAAGAGAGAGGTCAAAGAATTTCTAATGTTAGAGGTGTGGGAGCTATAAAGAGAGGTCAAAGAACTTCTAATGCCTAAGGTAAGGGAGCTAAAAAGAGGTCAAAGAACTTCTAATGCAAGGGGTGTGGGAGCTAAAAAGAGGTCAAAGAACTTCTAATGCTAGAGGTGTGGGAGCTAAAAAGAGGTCAAAGAACTTCTAATGCGAGGGGTGTAGGAGCTAAAAAGAGGTCAAAGAACTTCTAATGCTAGAGGTGTGGGAGCTAAAAAGAGGTCAAAGAAATTCTAATGCAAGGGGTGTGGTAGCTAAAAAGAGGTCAAAGAACTTCTAATGCAAGGGGTGTGGGAGCTAAAAAGAGGTCAAAGAACTTCTAATGCAAGGGGTGGGGGAGCTAAAAAGAGGTCAAAGAACTTCTAATGCAAGGGGTGGGGGAGCTAAAAAGAGGTCAAAGAACTTCTAATGCAAGGGGTGGGGGAGCTAAAAAGAGGTCAAAGAACTTCTAATGCAAGGGGTGGGGGAGCTAAAAAGAAGTCAAAGAACTTCTAATGCAAGGGGTGGGGGGCTAAAAAGAGGTCAAAGAACTTCTAATGCAAGGGGTGTGAGAGCTAAAATGAGGTCAAAGAACTTCTAATGCAAGGGGTGGGGGAGCTAAAATGAGGTCAAAGAACTTCTAATGCAAGGGGTGGGGGAGCTAAAATGAGGTCAAAGAACTTCTAATGCAAGGGGTGGGGAAACTAAACAGAGGTCAAAGAACTTCTAATGCAAGGGGTGGGGGAGCTAAAAAGAGGTCAAAGAACTTCTAATGCAAGGGGTGTGGGCACTAAAAAGAGGTCAAAGAACTTCTAATGCAATGGGTGGGGGGGCAAAATAGAGGTCAAAGAACTTCTAATGCTAGAGGTGTGGGAGCTAAAAAGAGGTCAAAGAACTTCTAATGCAAGGGGTGTGGGCACTAAAAAGAGGTCAAAGAACTTCTAATGCTAGAGGTGTGGGAGCTAAAAAGAGGTCAAAGAACTTCTAATGCAAGGGGTGTGGGAGCTAAAAAGAGGTCAAAGAACTTCTAATGCAAGGGGTGTGGGAGCTAAAAAGAGGTCAAAGAACTTCTAATGCAAGGGGTGGGGGAGCTAAAAAGAGGTCAAAGAACTTCTAATGCAAGGGGTGGGGGAGCTAAAAAGAGGTCAAAGAACTTCTAATGCAAGGGGTGGGGAGCTAAAAAGAGGTCAAAGAACTTCTAATGCAAGGGGTGTGAGAGCTAAAAAGAGGTCAAAGAACTTCTAATGCAAGGGGTGGGGGAGCTAAAAAGAGGTCAAAGAACTTCTAATGCAAAGGGTGTGGGAGCTAAAAAGAGGTCAAAGAACTTCTAATGCAATGGGTGGGGGAGCAAAATAGAGGTCAAAGAACTTCTAATGCAAGGGGTGTGGGAGCTAAAAAGAGGTCAAAGAACTTCTAATGCAAGGGGTGTGGGAGCTAAAAAGAGGTCAAAGAACGGCTAATGCAAGGGGTGGGGGAGCAAAATAGAGGTCAAAGAACTTCTAATGCAAGGGGTGGGGGAGCTAAAAAGAGGTCAAAGAACTTCTAATGCAAGGGGTGTGGGAGCTAAAAAGAGGTCAAAGAACTTCTAATGCAATGGGTGGGGGAGCAAAATAGAGGTCAAAGAACTTCTAATGCAAGGGGTGGGGGAGTTAAAAAGAGGTCAAAGAACTTCTAATGCAATGGTTGGGGGAGCGAAATAGAGGTCAAAGAACTTCTAATGCAAGGGGTGGGGGAGCTAAAAAGAGGTCAAAGAACTTCTAATGCAAGGGGTGGGGGAGCTAAAAAAAAGGTCAAAGAACTTCTAATGCAAGGGGTGGGGGAGCTAAAAAGAGGTCAAAGAACTTCTAATGCAAGGGGAGGGGGAGCTAAAAAGAGGTCAAAGAACTTCTAATGCAATGGGTGGGGGAGCAAAATAGAGGTCAAAGAACTTCTAATGCAAGGGGTGTGGGAGCTAAAAAGAGGTCAAAGACCTTCTAATGCGAGGGGTGTGGGAGCTAAAAAGAGGTCAAAGACCTTCTAATGCGAGGGGTGTGGGAGCTAAAAAGAGGTCAAAGAACTTCTAATGCAAGGGGTGTGGGAGCTAAAAAGAGGTCAAAGAACTTCTAATGCAAGGGGTGTGGGAGCTAAAAAGAGGTCAAAGAACTTCTAATGCAATGGGTGGGGGAGCAAAATAGAGGTCAAAGAACTTCTAATGCTAGAGGTGTGGGAGCTAAAAAGAGGTCAAAGAACTTCTAATGTGAGGGGTGTGGGAGCTAAAAAGAGGTCAAAGAACTTCTAATGCAAGTGGTGGGGGAGCTAAAAAGAGGTCAAAGAACTTCTAATGCAAGGGGTGGGGGAACTAAAAAGAGGTCAAAGACCTGCTAATGCAAGGGGTGTGGGAGCTAAAAAGAGGTCAAAGAACTTCTAATGCAAGTGGTGTGGGAGCTAAAAAGAGGTCAAAGAACTTCTAATGCAAGGGATGTGGGAGCTAAAAATAGGTCAAATAACTTCTAATCCGAGGGGTGTGGGAGCTAAAAAGAGGTCAAAGAACTTTAATGCTAGAGGTGTGGGAGCTAAAAAGAGGTCAAAGAACTTCTAATGCAAGGGGTGTGGGAGCTAAAAAGAGGTCAAAGACCTTCTAATGCGAGGGGTGTGGGAGCTAAAAAGAGGTCAAAGAACTTCTAATGCAAGGGGTGTGGGAGCTAAAAAGAGGTCAAAGAACTTCTAATGCTAGAGGTGTGGGAGCTAAAAAGAGGTCAAAGAACTTCTAATGCAAGGGATGTGGGAGCTAAAAAGAGGTCAAAGACCTTCTAATGCAAGGGGTGTGGGAGCTAAAAAGAGGTCAAAGAACTTCTAAGGCGAGGGGTGTGGGAGCTAAAAAGAGGTCAAAGAACTTCTAATGCAAGGGGTGTGGGAGCTAAAAAGAGGTCAAAGACCTTCTAATGCGAGGGGTGTGGGAGCTAAAAAGAGGTCAAAGAACTTCTAATGCTAGAGGTGTGGGAGCTAAAAAGAGGTCAAAGACCTTCTAATGCAAGGGGTGTGGGAGCTAAAAAGAGGTCAAAGACCTTCTAATACGAGGGGTGTGGGAGCTAAAAAGAGGTCAAAGAACTTCTAATGCAATGGGTGTGGGAGCTAAAAAGAGGTCAAAGAACTTCTAATGCAAAGGGTGGGGGAGCAAAAAAGAGGTCAAAGAACTTCTAATGCTAGAGGTGTGGGAGCTAAAAAGAGGTCAAAGAACTTCTAATGCAAGGGGTGTGGGAGCTAAAAAGAGGTCAAAGACCTTCTAATGCGAGGGGTGTGGGAGCTAAAAAGAGGTCAAAGAACTTCTAATGCAAGGGGTGTGGGAGCTAAAAAGAGGTCAAAGAACTTCTAATGCTAGAGGTGTGGGAGCTAAAAAGAGGTCAAAGAACTTCTAATGCAAGGGATGTGGGAGATAAAAAGAGGTCACAGACCTACTAATGCAAGGGGTGTGGGAGCTAAAAAGAGGTCAAAGACCTTCTAATGCGAGGGGTGGGGGAGCTAAAAAGAGGTCAAAGAACTTCTAATGCAAGGGGTGTGGGAGCTAAAAAGAGGTCAAAGACCTTCTAATGCGAGGGGTGTGGGAGCTAAAAAGAGGTCAAAGAACTTCTAATGCTAGAGGTGTGGGAGCTAAAAAGAGGTCAAAGAACTTCTAATGCAAGGGGTGTGGGAGCTAAAAAGAGGTCAAAGAACTTCTAATGCTAGAGGTGTGGGAGCTAAAAAGAGGTCAAAGAACTTCTAATGCAAGGGGTGTGGGAGCTAAAAAGAGGTCAAAGACCTTCTAATGCGAGGGGTGTGGGAGCTAAAAAGAGGTCAAAGAACTTCTAATGCAAGGGGTGTAGGAGCTAAAAAGAGGTCAAAGAACTTCTAATGCTAGAGGTGTGGGAGCTAAAAAGAGGTCAAAGAACTTCTAATGCAAGGGGTGTGGGAGCTAAAAAGAGGTCAAAGACCTTCTAATGCGAGGGGTGTGGGAGCTAAAAAGAGGTCAAAGAACTTCTAATGCAAGGGGTGTGGGAGCTAAAAAGAGGTCAAAGAACTTCTAATGCAAGGGGTGTGGGAGCTAAAAAGAGGTCAAAGAACTTCTAATGCAAGGGGTGTAGGAGCTAAAAAGAGGTCAAAGAACTTCTAATGCTAGAGGTGTGGGAGCTAAAAAGAGGTCAAAGAACTTCTAATGCAAGGGGTGTGGGAGCTAAAAAGAGGTCAAAGACCTTCTAATGCGAGGGGTGTGGGAGCTAAAAAGAGGTCAAAGAACTTCTAATGCAAGGGGTGTAGGAGCTAAAAAGAGGTCAAAGAACTTTAATGCTAGAGGTGTGGGAGCTAAAAAGAGGTCAAAGAACTTCTAATGCAAGGGGTGTGGGAGCTAAAAAGAGGTCAAAGACCTTCTAATGCGAGGGGTGTGGGAGCTAAAAAGAGGTCAAAGAACTTCTAATGCAAGGGGTGTGGGAGCTAAAAAGAGGTCAAAGAACTTCTAATGCTAGAGGTGTGGGAGCTAAAAAGAGGTCAAAGAACTTCTAATGCAATAGGTGTGGGAGCTAAAAAGAGGTCAAAGAACTTCTAATGCAAGGGGTGTGGGAGCTAAAAAGAGGTCAAAGAACTTCCAATGCAATGGGTGGGGGAGCAAAATAGAGGTCAAAGAACTTCTAATGCAAGGGGTGGGGGAGCTAAAAAGAGGTCAAAGAACTTCTAATGCAATGGTTGGGGGAGCAAAATAGAGGTCAAAGAACTTCTAATGCAAGGGGTGGGGGAGCTAAAAAGAGGTCAAAGAACTTCTAATGCAAGGGGTGGGGGAGCTAAAAAGAGGTCAAAGAACTTCTAATGCAAGGGGTGGGGGAGCTAAAAAGAGGTCAAAGAACTTCTAATGCAAGGGGAGGGGGAGCTAAAAAGAGGTCAAAGAACTTCTAATGCAATGGGTGGGGGAGCAAAATAGAGGTCAAAGAACTTCTAATGCGAGGGGTGTGGGAGCTAAAAAGAGGTCAAAGACCTTCTAATGCGAGGGGTGTGGGAGCTAAAAAGAGGTCAAAGACCTTCTAATGCAAGGGGTGTGGGAGCTAAAAAGAGGTCAAAGAACTTCTAATGCAAGGGGTGTGAGAGCTAAAAAGAGGTCAAAGAACTTCTAATGCAAGGAGTGTGGGAGCTAAAAAGAGGTCAAAGAACTTCTAATGCAATGGGTGGGGGAGCAAAATAGAGGTCAAAGAACTTCTAATGCTAGAGGTGTGGGAGCTAAAAAGAGGTCAAAGAACTTCTAATGTGAGGGGTGTGGGAGCTAAAAAGAGGTCAAAGAACTTCTAATGCAAGTGGTGGGGGAGCTAAAAAGAGGTCAAAGAACTTCTAATGCAAGGGGTGGGGGAGCTAAAAAGAGGTCAAAGAACTGCTAATGCAAGGGGTGTGGGAGCTAAAAAGAGGTCAAAGAACTTGTAATGCAAGGAGTGTGGGTGCTAAAAAGAGGTCAAAGAACTTCTAATGCAAGGGGTGTGGGAGCTAAAAATAGGTCAAATAACTTCTAATCCGAGGGGTGTAGGAGCTAAAAAGAGGTCAAAGAACTTCTAATGCTAGAGGTGTGGGAGCTAAAAAGAGGTCAAAGAACTTCTAATGCAAGGGGTGTGGGAGCTAAAAAGAGGTCAAAGACCTTCTAATGCGAGGGGTGTGGGAGCTAAAAAGAGGTCAAAGAACTTCTAATGCAAGGGGTGTGGGAGCTAAAAAGAGGTCAAAGAACTTCTAATGCTAGAGGTGTGGGAGCTAAAAAGAGGTCAAAGAACTTCTAATGCAAGGGATGTGGGAGCTAAAAAGAGGTCAAAGACCTTCTAATGCAAGGGGTGTGGGAGCTAAAAAGAGGTCAAAGACCTTCTAATGCGAGGGGTGTGGGAGCTAAAAAGAGGTCAAAGAACTTCTAATGCAAGGGGTGTGGGAGCTAAAAAGAGGTCAAAGACCTTCTAATGCGAGGGGTGTGGGAGCTAAAAAGAGGTCAAAGAACTTCTAATGCTAGAGGTGTGGGAGCTAAAAAGAGGTCAAAGACCTTCTAATGCAAGGGGTGTGGGAGCTAAAAAGAGGTCAAAGACCTTCTAATACGAGGGGTGTGGGAGCTAAAAAGAGGTCAAAGAACTTCTAATGCAATGGGTGTGGGAGCTAAAAAGAGGTCAAAGAACTTCTAATGCAAAGGGTGGGGGAGCAAAAAAGAGGTCAAAGAACTTCTAATGCTAGAGGTGTGGGAGCTAAAAAGAGGTCAAAGAACTTCTAATGCAAGGGGTGTGGGAGCTAAAAAGAGGTCAAAGACCTTCTAATGCGAGGGGTGTGGGAGCTAAAAAGAGGTCAAAGAACTTCTAATGCAAGGGGTGTGGGAGCTAAAAAGAGGTCAAAGAACTTCTAATGCTAGAGGTGTGGGAGCTAAAAAGAGGTCAAAGAACTTCTAATGCAAGGGGTGTGGGAGATAAAAAGAGGTCACAGACCTACTAATGCAAGGGGTGTGGGAGCTAAAAAGAGGTCAAAGACCTTTTAATGCGAGGGGTGGGGGAGCTAAAAAGAGGTCAAAGAACTTCTAATGCAAGGGGTGTGGGAGCTAAAAAGAGGTCAAAGACCTTCTAATGCGAGGGGTGTGGGAGCTAAAAAGAGGTCAAAGAACTTCTAATGCTAGAGGTGTGGGAGCTAAAAAGAGGTCAAAGAACTTCTAATGCAAGGGGTGTGGGAGCTAAAAAGAGGTCAAAGACCTTCTAATGCAAGGGCTGTGGGAGCTAAAAAGAGGTCAAAGAACTTCTAATGCAAGGGGTGTAGGAGCTAAAAAGAGGTCAAAGAACTTCTAATGCTAGAGGTGTGGGAGCTAAAAAGAGGTCAAAGAACTTCTAATGCAAGGGGTGTGGCAGCTAAAAAGAGGTCAAAGACCTTCTAATGCGAGGGGTGTGGGAGCTAAAAAGAGGTCAAAGAACTTCTAATGCAAGGGGTGTAGGAGCTAAAAAGAGGTCAAAGAACTTCTAATGCTAGAGGTGTGGGAGCTAAAAAGAGGTCAAAGAACTTCTAATGCAAGGGGTGTGGGAGCTAAAAAGAGGACAAAGACCTTCTAATGCGAGGGGTGTGGGAGCTAAAAAGAGGTCAAAGAACTTCTAATGCAAGGGGTGTGGGAGCTAAAAAGAGGTCAAAGAACTTCTAATGCAAGGGGTGTGGGAGCTAAAAAGAGGTCAAAGAACTTCTAATGCAAGGGGTGTAGGAGCTAAAAAGAGGTCAAAGAACTTCTAATGCTAGAGGTGTGGGAGCTAAAAAGAGGTCAAAGAACTTCTAATGCAAGGGGTTTGGGAGCTAAAAAGAGGTCAAAGACCTTCTAATGCGAGGGGTGTGGGAGCTAAAAAGAGGTCAAAGAACTTCTAATGCAAGGGGTGTAGGAGCTAAAAAGAGGTCAAAGAACTTTAATGCTAGAGGTGTGGGAGCTAAAAAGAGGTCAAAGAACTTCTAATGCAAGGGGTGTGGGAGCTAAAAAGAGGTCAAAGACCTTCTAATGCGAGGGGTGTGGGAGCTAAAAAGAGGTCAAAGAACTTCTAATGCAAGGGGTGTGGGAGCTAAAAAGAGGTCAAAGAACTTCTAATGCTAGAGGTGTGGGAGCTAAAAAGAGGTCAAAGAACTTCTAATGCAATAGGTGTGGGAGCTAAAAAGAGGTCAAAGAACTTCTAATGCAAGGGGTGGGGGAGCAAAAAAGAGGTCAAAGAACTTCTAATGCTAGAGGTGTGGGAGCTAAAAAGAGGTCAAAGAACTTCTAATGCGAGGGGTGTGGGAGCTAAAAAGAGGTCAAAGACCTTCTAATGCAATGGGTGTGGGAGCTAAAAAGATGTCAAAGAACTTCTAATGCTAGAGGTGTGGTAGCTAAAAAGAGGTCAAAAACTTCTAATGCAAGGGGTGTGGGAGCAAAAAAGAGGTCAAAGAACTTCTAATGCTAGAGGTGTGGGAGCTAAAAAGAGGTCAAAGAACTTCTAATGCAAGGGGTGGGGGAGCAAAAAAGAGGTCAAAGAACTTCTAATGCAAGGGGTGGGGGAGCAAAAAAAGAGGTCAAAGAACTTCTAATGCAAGGGGTAGGGGATAGATGTCGCCAGTGAGGCTTTGGGGAAGGCGCGGCGGCGTCTGTGTTCTTTCTGATGCGTAAACTTAATTAAATACAAGTAAAAACGGGGCATTAAATACGTATTATAAATACTAAACTCTTTCTTATCTTGACAGCACAAATGAAATCTTACAAGTTCCAACATGTAACTAAGCGCTCCCGAAACACGAGTCAACCTTTTACTTCTGCTTGGAGGATATCCTCGCAAGTAAAGGGTAATCATTATGAATATGGAAAGAAAGATTTGCTTATACTTCTACCTTTTGCTTCAGAGAATTACCTTGTACTTCTACCTTTTACTTGCGAGGATATCCTCCAAGCAGAAGTAAAAGGTTGACTCGTGTTTCGGGAGCGCTTAGTTACATGTTGGAACTATAAGCTGCCGCGCGGAGGTTTGCGCTCTACTGAGTGCCCTTCGAGTTCACTATTTATATGTTGAATTTCAAACATCTTCGTTCCTCTGTGTGTCAGGAGTTCAGTTATTATTATTATTATTATTATTAGCCAAGCTACAACCCTAGTTGGAAAAGCAAGGTGCTATAAGCTCAAGGGCTCCAACAGGGAAAAATAGCCCAGTGAGGAAAGGAAATAAGGAAACAAATAAATGAGAATAAATTAACAATGGGAGGTATTCATAAAAATGAAGGATATCCTTGTAAGCATAAGGTAATCATTATGAATATGGAAAGAAAGATTTGCTTATACTTCTACCTTTTGCTTCAGAGAATTACCCTGTACTTCTACCTTATGCTTACAAGGATATCCTTCATTTTTATGAATACCTCCCATTGTTAATCTATTCTCATTTATTTATTTCCTTATTTCCTTTCCTCACTGGGCTATTTTTCCCTGTTGGAGCCCTTGAGCTTATAGCACCTTGCTTTTCCAACTAGGGTTGTAGCTTGGCTAGTAGTAATAATAATAATAATAATAATAATAATAATAATAATAATAATAATAACTGAACTCCTGACACACAGAGGAACGAAGATGTTTGAAATTCAACATATAAATAGTGAACTCGAAGGGCACTCAGTAGAGTGCAAACCTCCGCGTGGCAGCTTATTTTTCGACCTTTAGCTCAGCCTTGACCTTGACCTTTGATCTTAATATGCATTAATTGGAGTGGATTTTCATACACTCAAATATTAAACAAGATTGAAGTCTGTGACAACGATGCCCAAACTTATAGCTGATCACGTGAATTGGATATTATTATTATTATTATTACTAGCCACGCTACAACCCTAGTTGGAAAAGCAAGATGCTATAAGCCCAAGGGCCCCAACAGGAAAAATTAGCCAGTGAGGAAAGGAAATAAGGAAATAAATAAATGATGAGAATAAATTAACTTTTGCTTGAGCTTTGACCTTGACCTTCCAAAATCTAATAATTTCCAGCTTTTTACAAAACAGTTAATCCCTGCAAGTTTCATTACTCTACGATTAAAACGGTGGCCAGGAAGCCATTCACAAACAAACAGACATACATAAACACAAAAACAAGGAGTAAAACATAACCTCCTTCCAACTTCGTTGGCGGAGGTAATCAAGTAAAGTTACTTATTAAGTCTTTCAAAAAAGCAGATTTTTTTTCAGTCCCTTCAAATGAAACAAGTGGTTCACTGACACTAAAAAAAATTTAAGATCAACATAAACTAGATAAAAAAAAATACGCTTAAGCTTCTAAGACCAGAACCATAAAAATGACAAAAACTTAATTTTCGTAAACCTTTGATGTTAATGAACCGTTGAGCTCTTAAGACCCAAACCATGATGATTTAAGGACGCACTTTTTCATGATCATCTGAAGTTGATATTCCGTTAAACATACAACCTACAAACAGATAAAAAATCAAAGAAATACATTTACTTGAACCTTTGATGTTGGTCGTTAAGTTTAAAGACGAAAACAAACAAGAATTCAATAATAAAAATCTATATCCGTATATCTCCAAAGATAACATAATATTAAGCTTTGAAGACCATCCCCCAATAAAAAAACACACACACACACAAACACACAAACATGAGATTAGTTACGCAAGCACTACTCGGACGGGCACTGGGTAGAGCGCATACCTTTGCCAATGTCATGTTGTATATCATAAGATAGGCAATTGAATTATGCACATTTCGGTACTAGTTTCATACAAATCAGATAAAAATTGACCACGATATAGCCAAGACCTTTATATTTTCGTGACCTTAACCTTGACCCTTGACCCAATAACTCCCAAAATCTAATAAAATTGTCCTTGGATAATGGCCAATCATCCCACCAAATTTCATGAGATTCGGTCAAATAGTTTTTGATATTTATGATTCGTTTTTTTTTCTACCTTTTCGTGACCTTAGCCTTAAATTTTGACCCAATCACCCAAAAAATCTAATCAAACCATCTCACCAAATTTCACGAGATTCGGTCAAATAGTTTTTGAGATATATGACATTTTTTTTTTATCTTTTCGTGACCTTACCATAACTTTTGACCCAATCACCCCCAAAATCTAATCAAACCATCTCACCAAATTTCACGAGATTCGGTCAAAGTTTTTGAGATTTATGATTCATTTTTTCTACCTTTTCGTGACCTTGGCCTTAAATTTTGACCCAATCACCCCCAAAATCTAATCAAACCATCTCACCAAATTTCACGAGATTCGGTCAAAGTTTTTGAGATTTATGATTCATTTTTTCTACCTTTTCGTGACCTTAGCCATTACTTTTGACCCAATCACTCCCAAAATCTAATCAAACCATCCCTGAATCATAACCAACCATCCCACCAAATTTCATGAGATTCGGTCAAATAGTTTTTGAGATTTATGATTCCTTTTTTTTACCTTTTCGTGACCTTACCATAACTTTTGACCCAACCACTCCCAAAATATAATCAAACCATCCTTGAATCATGACCAACCATCCCACAAATTTCATGAGATTCGGTCAAATAGTTTTTGAGATATATGACATTTTTTTTTTTTTATCTTTTCGTGACCTTAGCCATAACTTTTGACCCAATCACTCCCAAAATCTAACCAAATTATCCTTGAATCATGACCAACCATCCCACAAATTTCATGAGATTCGATCAAATAGTTTTTAAGATTTATGATTTGTTTTTTTACCTTTTCGTGACCTTGGCCTTGACTTTTAACCCTATCACTCCCAGAGCTTAATCAAATAGTCCTTGGATCATGGCTAATCATCCTAGCAAATTTCACGAGATTCGGTCACATAGTTTTTGAGATTTATGATTCATTTTTTTTACCTTATCGTGACCTTGCCCTTTTACCTTTTCGTGATCTTGGCCTTGACTTTTAACCCAATCACTCCCAGAGCCTAAGCAAATAGTCCTTGGATTATGGCTAACCATCCTACCAAATATCACGAGACTCGGTCAAGTAATTTTTGAGATTTGTGATTCCTTTTTTTTCGTGACCTTGGCCTTGACTTTTGACCCAATCACCCCCAAAATCTAATCAAACCATCCTTGAATCATGACCAACCATCCCACCAAATTTCATGACATTCGGTCAAATAGTTTTTGAGTTACGCGAATCACAAACACACACAGACACATACAAACAAATATCTTAACTCTTATCCTCTCAGACGGTACCTCCCTCACCTGACATAAACCTAACCACATTCTTGAGCGGTTATTTTAAAAACTCGGAACCATCGCATTTATCAGCGTCTTTCAAGCGAATGCCGAACTCGTGACTCATTGAGGGGGGAGAGGACCTGCCAAATTTTTTTAGGTTCAACTTACTTTAAGGGTTTTTTCTTGCTCCTATCACAAGTGGAAACCTTTTGCACTGCAGGACCTACAAGATCTGTTTGTCGAATACATTCTTAGATATCTCCCCTATATAATAAAAAGCATACATATATATAATCATATATATATATATATATATATATATATATATATATATATATATATATATACATATATACATATATACATTCATATATATAATATGTGTATATATATATATATATATATATATATATATATATATATACATATACATACAGTATATAAATATGTATATGTATATGTATTCATGTATATATATATATATAAACATACATATATATATATATATATATATATATATATATATATATATATATATATATTCATATATATACATACATACATATATACACACATATATATACGCACATATATATATATATATATATATATATATATATATATATATATATGTGTGTGTACGTATGTATATATATATTATATATATATACATACGTACATATATATATATATATATATATATATATATATATATATATATATATATATAACTATGGAAACCGACCAAACAGCCTAGCGTCAGTGCCAGAAAGTCCATTCATTACTGAAGTACACAGAAATAAATGGAGGGTTGGGCCGTGAAATATAGGGAAGCTGGAACAGAGGTAAATAAAAAGCTATAAAGAAGGTGCAGTTAAGAGTTGAAGGGACTATTATAGTATTATAGTATTAAGGAGCAACGGGAACAGAAAACCATACAATGAAATTCTATAGAATATTTGCAGTGAGAAAATATTCTATAGATTTTCAGGCCTACATGGCTAGGGACTATGAAACGTTAAGTAGGAGATGAAAGTAGATGATGAATGGAGAAGTATCGATTTAAAAGCTCAAGATAGAGACGGCTGGCGAAATCTAACCGAAGCCCTTAGCGTCAATAGGCGTAGGAAGAGATGGTGATTGATAGAATATTTTATCTTTCTTGGTTGTATTAAAGGTAAATTGCCAACAAATCAAAAAAATCTTCCCAATATTCAGTGGTCGGTCTAACGTCTACGCCAAGTTTTTAACGTCCTCCTTTTTTTTTTTTTCTTTTTTTTTTTTTTTGATAAGGCCAATTGCGTATTAAGGTTTTCATTTGGCAGTCCATACGTCACACTGATACAGTAGAAAGAAGACAATGTTGATTGTTAACAATAAAAATTACTTATTGTCATCTCAGCTGATTTAAAAAAAAAAAGAAAAAAAAATCTGAAAGTTTAATATCAATAGATAAGTTAGTAATACCGTTTACAGATACCTTTTATTATCAAAGTTATTTATTACCACCTCGGCTGATTTATTAAAAAAAAAAAAAAAAAAAAAAAAAAAAGTTTAATATCAATAGATAAGTTAGTAATGCCGTATACAGATATTATTTTTTACTATTTAATTAAAATCAAAATGTACTATATAATCACATTCTTACCTCATGTGATGCGTGTGCTGTTTAAGCTCAATCTCCATTATATTCACTCCCTGAAAAAATATATAATTATAAAGTACCCGAAAATCAGCAAATGGAATAATAATAATAATGATAATAATAATATTAATAATAATAATAATGATAAAAATAATAATACTTGAAAAAATATATAATTATAATGTAACTGAAAATCAGCATATGGAATAATAATAATAATAATAATAATAATAATAATAATAATAATAATAATAATAATAATACCTGAAAAATATATAATTATAAAGTACCCGAAAATCAGCAAATGGAATAATAATAATAATAATAATAATAATAATAATAATAATAATAATAATAATAATAATAACACTAGAAAAAATATATAATTATAAAGTAACCGAAAATCAGCCAATCGAATAATAATAATAATAATAATAATAAGAAGAAGAAGAAGAAGAAGAAGAAGAAGAAGAAGAAAAGAAACATATTCATGATTTCAGATACTAAAATATCAAACTTTTCTCTATTAAAATTCTACTGAAGAGTCACATGTACTAAATTACTATCACTATCATCGCCATATCATCATCATCATCATCAATATAAAAATACATATAAATATCTACCTAATTACTATAACGATTATCACCATATCATTATTATCGTCAATATAAAAATACTTGTAAAAATATACCAAATTATTATCACTATTATCACCATACTACTATCATTATCATCAATATAAAGAATGCACGTAAAAATATACCACAGTATTATTACTATTACCACCATATCATTATCATCATAAAAAAAAAACATGTAAAACTATACCAAATCACTATCACTATTATAACCATAATCCTACCACTATCATCACCATCAATATAAAAATACATTTAAATATCTACCAAATTATTATCACAATCACCACAATATCATTATCATCATCATGAAAAAATGTAAAACTATACCAAATTACTATCACTATTATAACCATAACCCTACCACTATCATCACCATCAATATAAAAATACATTTAATTATATCTACCAAACTACCATCACAATTACCACACTATCATTATCATCAATATAAAAAATACATATATAAATATACCAAATTACTTTCACTATTACCACCATACCACTATCATCACCATCAATATGAAAATACATTTAAATATTTACCAAACTATCATCACAATTATCACAATATGATCATCATCAACAATACAAAAAAAAAAAAAAAAAAAAAACTATTACTTCATATAAAAATTAACATTACAGATAATGACCCAAAAACAGTTACAGACATCCTCTCTCTCTCTCTCTCTCTCTCTCTCTCTCTCTCTCTCTCTCTCTCTCTCTCTCTCTCTCTCTCTCTCTCTCTCAGTTTTGTAACTAAAGGCGTGACCAAGATTTGTTCAACCTCGCTGCCGCTGACTTTGGTCACGCTCTCAGTAAAAGACTCCTCATCTTCCTTAGCAGATGAACGTTACTGAATGAAGGATTAATGATAATAATAATAATGATGATAATGATAATGATAATGATAATAAAAATAATAATAATAATAATAATAATAATAATAATAATTATTATAATTATTATTATAATGATTATAATAATAATAACAATAATAATAATAATAATAATAATCATATTAATAATAATTAAAATAATAATAATAATAATAATAGTAATAATAATAATAATAATAATAATAATAATAATAATAATCGTCAACCTCCCCTATAAAGAACAAATGTCTGGATAAATGTGTCTTATAAAATCTCTATAAATTATTATCATGGTTAAGTATCAATATTTTTTCCTTTGTTTTCTATCTATTACAGTGCACTCAATTCAAAGAACGCCTGAAATTTTTGCAGTTTGAATGTTAGACATACTACCCTAGATTAGGTTAGGTTAAACAATGGGAAGGTAAAGATGCATTCCTCTATTTTACTTTGTGTTTTAAAGAACTCTAGATCTGCTTAGGAGACCCAGAGACCAAGTTTGGTAGGATCTGGCATCCTAGGCTAGGTTAGGGAAGGCAAGACTACAGCATGATAATCTACAGTACAGTAAATGGACTTGCGATAATTGTGTACAGTACTTCATAATGAGTTTTGTGATTGGTGCTTATTATAAACATGTAATTTATTTATTTTTGGCTTTCCCAACTCTAAAACACTCAGTTTGACCCACTACAATCCTCTCATTAATTATAATATGTGAGAGGTGGGGAGACGAGAAGAATGAGTTTGGACTAACTATAATAAATGGTCAAGAAAAAAATTAAATAGGTTTAACCATATGTTCTATGTACTTATGCTCTGGGCCACATGTTTCTAACTAATCATTTTGTGTTTTATATTCTTTTTGGTTAATATATTAAGTCTAATTTCTCTCTATCTCTCAATCTATTATGAAAAAATGGTTGGGTTCTGTAAGGTTTTATGTTTTTTTGAAGGAAATGAGTGATAACCTGATGATTTTCCAAAGAGAATATGATGAGCAGTATTGGTACTTTATCATTGCTTTGAGGTGATGATTATTTACAGTATTGTGCATGCACATTCTTAAGTGCTTGTGTTATTTTGTTACATAATGATTATATAAAATTTTGGTCTAATTTCAAACATAGGAGTTAGAAAACTATCAGGTAAGATCCAAGAAAGTAGACTGAGGTGGTATGGTCATGTCATGAGAAGAGATGAACAGTATATTGGGAGGAGAGTGATGGAAATAGAGGTACAGGGAACGACAAGGAGAGGGAGACCAAAGCGAAGGAGGGTGGACTGTATCAAGGATGACCTTCGATCAAAGGGATTAACCAGTGATGAGGTGTAGGACAGAGGTAGATGGAGAAAGCTGACCAGAAACACCGACCCCACATAGAAGTGGGAAAAGATGTAGACAAAGAAGAAGAAGAAGAATAAGATCCCACTAGACGTCTGAAAGACTGATAATGTTAAGGCTTTAAAGAGGAAACTGAAAACTTTCTTGT
>NC_090728.1:186631502-186744002 GCF_036898095.1 Palaemon carinicauda | reverse complement strand
TCAGTGGATTAAGCTTTCAGATAGACACCGAGCATAAAATCTAATGTTCCTAACACATGTAACAATACTTACATTTAGTTATATGAAATTGTTCTATAAAATTGAAACCACAAAGAGTAGCGAACATTTTTTTCTTCTTTTTTAGCATCCAACCAGCTCACCTTCCGGCCTCTGGTTGCATAAATTCTACCTGTCATAAATCAACCGGTCAGGGAGGCTCTGATGAAAAAAAATGGGTTCATCGCTCTGCAAAGCGTTAGAAAGAATTATGAGGGTGATAAAGTGATGCAGCAAATATTACGAATGCTTTTGCTTTACAATAAATCAATGGTAGTTAGAAGTGCTTTGCAAAGAATTGCCTTACAAATAGTTAAGTGACTCGAAACACAGAGCGCGTCTTTGGTAACGTAAAAGTACGATAACAAGAAAAGTTTTTGTTTTATTATTATTATTATTATTATTATTATTATTATTATTATTATTAGCTAAGCTACAACCCTCGTTGGAAAAGCAAGATGCTATAAGCCAAAGGCTCCAACAGGGAAAAATAGCCCAGTGAGGAAAGGAAATAAGGAAATAGATAAATAATGAGAACAAATTAAAAATAAATCATTCTACAAACAGTAACAACGTCAAAACAGATAAGTCATATATAAACTATAAAAAAGACTTACATCAGTCTGTTCAACATAAAAGCATTTGTAATCAGGTGACTCAAGCTCTTGATAGTGATTTCAAGTATCAGGTAGAATCAGGTGATTAAGTAGTGTTCTACCTTGTAGTCTATAAATGCTGACGCCTTCCACATTCCAGCCAAAGATAAGGCATTGCGGTGGTATCTCCCCTATATGATATAGTGGAGGTGTCAGACTATATATATATATATATATATATATATATATATATATATATATATATATATATATATATACTATATATATATGCTGTATATATATATATATATATATATATATATACATATACATATATATATATATATATATATATATATATATATATATATATATATCCTGTTACGCACAGGGGGAGAGGGAGTAGTCATATCGTGGTAGTAGGGGTTGGCCAGGGCACTAGCTACTCGTTGAGATACTACTGCTAGAGTTATTGGGTCCTTTGATTGGCCAGACAGTACTACCTTGGATCCCTCTCTCTGGTTACGGCTCATTTTTCCTTTGCCTGCACATACACCGAATAGTCTGGCCTATTTTTTCCACATTCTCCTTTGTCATCATACACCTGACAACACTGAGATTACCAAATGATTCTTCTTCGCACAAGGGGATTAACTATTGCGCTGAAATTATTCAGTGGCTACTTTCCTCTTGGTAAGGATAGAAGAGACTCTTTAGCTATGGTAAGCAGCTCTTCTAAAGGACACTCCAAAATCAAACCATAGTTCTCTAGTCTTGGGTAGTGCCATAACCTTTGCACCATGGCCTTCCACTGTCTTGGGGTAGAGTTCTCTAGCTTGAGGGTACACTCGAGCACACTATTGTATCTCTTCTTTCCCTCTTGTTTTTTTAAGCATTTATAGTTATACATGACAGATTTATTTTAATATTGTTACTGTTCTTAAAATAGTTTCTTTTAATTGTTCATTACTTCTCTTGTAGTTTATTTCCCTGTTTCCTTTCCTAACTGGGCTATTTTTCATGTTGGGACCCTTGTGCTTATAGCATGCTGCTTTTCCAACTAGGGTTGTAGGTTAGCTAATAATAACAACAACAACAACAACAACAACAATAATAATAATAATAATAATAATAATAATAATCAGGCAAAGATCCTCTGGGACTATGGCATCAGAACAGATAGGGTGATACGTGCAAATAGACGAGACGTGACGTTGATTGACAAAATCAAGAAGAAGGGATCACTCATTGCTATCGCAGTACCATGGGACTCCAGAGATGAAGAGAAAGGGAAGGAAAAAATGGATAAGTATCAAGACCTGAAAATAGAAATGAGAAGGATATAGGATATGCCAGTGGAAATTGTACCTATCATAGGAACACTAGGCACGAGATCCCTGTGAAGGAATCTAGAAAAACTAGAGGCTGAAGTAGTTATAGGACTCATACAAAAGAATGTGATCCTAGAAACGGCGCACATAATAAAAGTGATGGACTCCTAAGGAGGCAGGATGCAACCTGGAACCCTGCACTATAAATACCACCCAGTCGAAAGACTGTGATAGAGAAAAAAATAATCATAATAACAATAAATCCTGGCGCCTTCCACATTCTAACCAGAGATGAAACCATGCGGTGGCATTATTATCATTAATAGCAATAGTATTAGTAGTAATCGTAAAAATAGTGGTAGTATCATTGTCATTATCATTGTCACTACTATTTTTCATGCGGTGGAATGGATGTAAAAACCATAAAACTATTTTACCCGTGGAGGACTTCATTAAAACGTGATAAGCTATTATTATTATTATTATTATTATTATTACTTGCTAAGCTACAACCCTAGTTGGAAAACCAGGATGCTATAAGCCCAGGGGCTCCAACAGGAGATACAAAAAAAAAAAAAAAAAAAAAAAAAAAAAAAAAACTATCAGAATAACTAATAAAACTAAAGATAAATAAAACCTTTATCTATTCTTTTGCCATCATAAAAAAATTAAAACCGTTGTTATTGTTCAAAACATCGCTTTCGAATCAAATGAGCTTCTTTGATATCAATAGTTTTTTTTATGAAAGGAAATCATGAATAGAAAAAAAAAGTATATTTTGGTCGTGATGTTTTGTTGTTGAGTGGGATGGAAACGTTATCCCTCTTCAAAATAGCTGAGGGACAACTATCAGAATTCCAGGATTCCAATTGGGAATTGTACCGAATTCCAATTGGGAATTGTACCGGATTCCAATTGGGAATTATACCGGATTCCAGTTCTTAGGATTCTAATTGGGAATTGCACCGGATTCCAGATCTTAGGATTCTATTTGGGAATTGTATTGGATTCCAGATCTTAGGATTCTATTTGGGAATTGTACCGGATTCCAATTGGGAATTATACCGGATTCCAGTTCTTAGGATTCAAATTGGGAATTGCACCGGATTCCAGATCTTAGGATTCTATTTGGGAATTGTACTGGATTCCAGATCTTAAGATTCTAATTGGGAATTGTACCGGATTCCAGATCTTAGGATTCCAATTGGGAATTGTACCGGATTCCAGATCTTAGGATTCTAATTGGGAATTGTACTGGATTCCAGATCTTAAGATTCTAATTGGGAATTGTACCGGATTCCAGATCTTAGGATTCCAATTGGGAATTGTACCGGATTCCAGATCTTAGGATTCTAATTGGGAATTGTACCAGATTCCAGTTCTTAGGATTCTAATTGGGAATTGCACTGGATTCCAGATCTTAGAATTCCAGTTGGGAATTATACAGGATTCCAGATCTTAGGTTTCCAATTGGGAATTGTACCGGATTCCAGATCTTAGGATTCCAATTGGGAATTATACAGGATTCCAGGGGATCTCAGGGTTCCAATTGGGAAAGGTAAAGGATTCTAAGGGGATCTCAGGATTCCAATTGGGAATTATACAGGATTCCAAGGGTTCTCAAAATTCCAATTGGGGAAGGATTCTAAGGGGATCTCTGGGTTTAAATTGGGAATGGTAAAGGATTCTAAGAGGATCTCAGGATTCCAATTGGTGAAGGATTTTACGGGATCTCGGGATTCCAATTGAGAATTATACAGGATTCCAAGGGATCTCAAAATTCCAATTGGGGAAGGATTCTAAGGGGATCTCAGAATTTCAATTGGGAATCATAAAGGATTCCAGGGGATCTCAGGATTCCAATTAGGGATGGTATAGGATTCTAAGGGATTCTCAGGATTCCAAGTGGGAATTATGCAGGATTCCAGGGGATCTCAGGAGGATTCCAATTAGGGATGGTATAGGACTCTAAGGGGATCTCAGAATTCCAGTTAGGGATGGTATAGGGTTTTAAGGGGATCTCAGGATTCCAATTGGAAATTATACAGGATTCCAGGGATATCAGTATTCCAATTGGGAATGGTATAGGATTTTAAGGGGATCTCGGGATTCCAGTTGTGGATGGTATAGGATGCGAAGGGGATCTCAAGATTCCAATTGGGGAAGGATTCTAAGGGATCTCGGAATTCCAATTGGGAATGATACTATAGGATTCTAAGTGTCCTGACGAACTATTATGTTCATAAGTTATTTCAGATATTCTAACCAGTATAAAAAATAATTGTTTTATTGTAAACTTTCTATAGCAAAATACAAGGGTAATAGCCTACCTACCGATTATTATTATTATTATTATTATTATTATTATTATTATTATTATTACTTGCTAAGCTAAAACCCTAGTTGGAAAACCAGGATGCTATAAGCCGGGGGTGGGGGGTGGGGGGGGGGGGCTCCATTAAGGAAAATAGTCTAGTGAGAAAAGGAAACAAGGATAAATAAAATATTGTAAGAACAATAACATTAAGATAAATATCTCCTATATAAACTATAAAAACTTTAACAAAACAAGAAGAAGAGAAATGCGATAGAATAGTGTGCCCAAGTGTACCCTAAAGCAAGAGAACTCTACCTCAAGACAGTGGAAGACCACAGTATACAGGCTATGGCACTACCCAAGACTAGAGAACAATGATTTGATTTTGGAGTGTCCTCCTAGAAGAGCTGCTTATCATGGCTAAAGAGTCTCTTCTACCCTTACCAAGGGGAAAGAGGCCACTGAACAATTATAGTCTAGTAACCCCTTGGGTGTAGAAGAATTGTTTGCTAATCTCAGTGTTGGCAGGTGTATGAGGACAGAGGAGAATATGTAAAGAATATGCCAGACTATTCTGTGTGTGTGTGTGTGTGTGTGTGTGTGTGTGTGTGTGTGTGTGTAAGCATAGGAAAAATGAACCGTAACCAGAGAGAAGGATCCAATATAGTACTGTCTGGCTAGTCATAGGATCCCATAACTCCTAGTATCATTAATGAAAGCCGTTACCTTCTGATTATTATTATTATTATTATTATTATTATTATTATTATTATTATTATTATACAACAACAACAACAACAACAACAATAATAATAATAATAAATTTGCTTACCTACTGTTTCACAGACAAAATTACCTTGCAACGCATTTCCTTATTTAATTATTCTAAAAATGTCTAATGCAAGATTTACCGTCTTTATTTTTAGCTCATTTAATTATTAATCACGCCTAATCCAAGTTTTATTGTTCTATTTGATTATAATAGGAAAGAAAAATTGTAAGTTTTGTTAGCATGGCTAACATAAATTAATAACAAGAGAGTGGTATTAATGATGATGATATCATGTATGATAATAAAATTAAGTAATAGATTAATAAAAAAAAAAAAAAATCTGATCATATCGTAAGCTTTTGTTGATGTTAGAATGCTTTCACTAATAAGGATTCGTCTAACCTTGACATATTTCTGCTTAATCGGAATAAAAGTTACTCAGATGTATATTTAATCGAAAGTTACTTATGAAAAAGTACTATTAAATTTCGTATTTCTTAAATAAGCTTCTATTTTTTTACTATTAAGTTCTCTCTGCAAAGAAATATAATGCGCCTGTGCAAAGAACTACAAGATTTGGCAACACTGTTGCACAGAGCGCAGACTCTGTGGAATAGAGCTCAATAAAGATTTAGGCATCTTAATAAATATTCTTAGTTGGCGATTGTTTGGGTTAGATGTTAGTTAACACCTGAGAAATATAACATAAAAGACCCACCCTTGAATAAATACCTTTCTTATATATACGAACTAAAAAAAAAAATCTTGATATAGCAACTGCACCTACAAATGAAGCAACACTTTTCGTATTTTTTCGGTGAATTTAAACGATAATAATAACCTGAAACTTTTTTTTCTCACATGAAAGGCAAAATTATATAGTTAAATATAAAAGTTGATCTATAATTTTTCGAGAGAGAAAAAAATATATATCAATTATAGATAACGAAGACATCTTTGCGCATGTCGAACGTCAAGGAGGAAATTCGGAGGGGGAGAGAGGAGTAAGGAACACTCGTACCGTCGCACCATTTAATTTCAGCCGAATAAAAACAAAACAGAAAACACAATGGTAAGTTAAATTGGATTTCCGTATAGATTTTAACTCCCTTTATCGATGAGAACTGACAATTAATGGCCTCGAGCCGCCATTTCCCTTCAAAACCTCCTTCCAAAAGATTGTTTTCGTCCTGGGCAGGAGGAAGGTCGAGAAATCAATGATAGGGCGATGATGATGATCACCTGTTTTTAGCTGTCAGGTCTTTAAAGGTTTCCGCTTATAGGCCTATTGTATCAACTCGTAGGCCTGGATAGGAAGTGTCAACGTTAAAATGGTAGAATTTGGGCGGCCATGGTGAGGCTAGGCTAGGTTTATGCCATATTTGTGAATGACCTACCTTCGAGAGCCAGTGTTAAGGTTACGGTATATTACCGTGAAGATTAGCAAAATATCTTTATTATTATAAGTTCTAATTCATATACCGAGTTATATGCTCTTTCGATCTATATTCAAGTCGTATGACTTTGATTTCATTTAATTAACTTGTAAACTGGAGTTACTATAGCTTTCAAATGCCTACCATAGGGTATAAGAAGAAATTATGATAAGCAGTCTAACCTATTTCAGCTTAGCCTAGAATTTTGGGCAGTGCTTTACAATTTGGGTGTACTTTGACAATGTTATCAATGCTAGCCCAATGATCAAATTACTTTCAGATATGCAAATGGCTAAATAAATGTTTTAATTTAACTTGGGTTCACCATTCCTCTTTAGTTGTTATATATATAAGGAAATGGGAAGCTTAGGTATTTTAGATATACCCCAAAATTTATAGGAAAAACTCTGAATATTGTAGCATTATGCAATTTGCATATTAAAAATGTCTTGTTTTAATAGGTACCGTTTACCATATAAGATACATCGAAGAACGGAGCCTTTGTATATCAGCGACCAGTTCCTCACGCGTTCATTAAAAATGGACATCAACTGACTTAAACTTTCCCCCCTTACCTAAACTACAAGCCATGTCCTTACCTACTTGCCTAACTGGGGGGATAACGCCCCCTTGCGACCCCCCTTACAGTGACGTATTCTAATTGAGACATAATAATACATACAGGTGGCCGCTATCATACATACACCCCCAAAGAATTACGTTAGCATAACGTAGGCAGCAGGGATACCGTTGTCTCAACGGAATATTGGATAACTTCAAAGCAAAACCAATTTATTTTCACTAAGAATATTGTTGAATGTGAAATGCAAGGTTAATAGTTGGAAATCTTATGGAGTGTGTCTATGATAGCGGCCACCTGCTAAGAGTGAAACGGGTTATGAAGCAAACGCATACCAAGTTAAGAATATGGCAGTGTAGGGTGATTGGAAGAGGTGTTAGCCCCCAACCCCCCTTAGGTAAGTAGGTAAGACATGGCTCATAGGGTAAGTTAAGTGGGGAAGTTCAGGATAGGTGTAGCCCCCTTACCTTAGGTAAGTAGGTAAGACATGGCTAATAGGGTAGGTTAAGTGGGGAAGTTTAGGTTAGGTGGCGTTCTTGTGTAGAGGTTTGGCAGAAAAACGTACAGTTTTTGTAATGCAGCGGCCACGTCTTGTGAGCAACAAGGAAAATGGGAGGAGAATCCCATTTTATATGCACGCAGGACAAATTGGGCCCTGATATACGTAGGGCTCCATTCATTTTTTGTGTTTGTTGATTAATTAAGATATATAACCACCATAAAGGTATTCCACCTAACTAAACTAGGTTAGATTCTAAAGTAGGTCATTGCAGGCTGTGGCTGACAGACTTTAAAAGTTTCCGTACATTAGACTGTACCAAAACGTTTACCATTTACAGTTGGATTTTACATGCTATCTAGCACATATTTAGGCTCTGATTAGCTGGAGAATCAGAATGCTTAAGTCCAAGGGACTTGGTAGGGAAAGCATTCAATGGAAAATATGGTGTAAAGAATAAAGCACATTTATAAGAGAAATAAAGCATAAAAGTGGATGAATTTCAAAGTGAAATATGCCAAAATAAGATAAAATATTACATAAATGATAATACTCTGTTATACTGTATTTTAATTAACTATATATGTAATACATCGATAGATTTGTTACAGATTGTTCTCGGTATTACGCAAAATCTTTCTAATGTCACATACACAGTTACAGTAATTGAACAACAGTACGAGATATTAATATCAAGATCAAGAATAAGAAATTTGATTAACTCTAGGGTAATGTATCGATGTGAGATTTTTGTAAGCTGCTGAGGATGAAACCGCAAAATGATAGTCAAAACAGTAAAATGTCAAAATAGCTTTCCTTAGATCCGTACATCAGTATACTGAGATTTTGTGCTATTTAAGAAACAAGGACTGTTTTTCTTAGGAGATTAATTAACAATTTTGAATGATGCCTATATATGTAAGAGAGATCCATAAAGCTAATGAAGTACGGTACTCCCAGACTCTGTATCGGAACGTGGCTCACTTGAACTTTATTCATCCCAGGCTGTTGGTAGCAGGCTGCCCATTAAATAAAAAATAAATGGAAAAAAACCTGTTACGCATACGTCCCACCTAAACCGATGCATTTTACCTGCCAAAATGTGTATAGTACGTGGATGGTTTATTGAAAAGGTGGTGGGTATTGTGGTTATCATGATGTGTTATATACTGACTGAAAATCATGGGCACGCATTGAGGTAGGAAATGAGGGGGGCTTGGAGGAACCTGTTAAGGGTAGAAGATAGAGAGGAAGGCAGAGAATTAGATGGTGAGGTAAGGTGAAGGATCATAAGGAGAGATGAGGTTTTGTGGAAGAGGATGCCTTTAATAGAAGGCATTGAAGAGGGCACATCAGGCAATTGACACCTTAATGTAGGGATAACGAAGAAGACTGAAAATCATACTTAGAGATTAAAAAGGGTTCAATTTCAACACCAATAATGTACAGTACATACTTAGGTTAGGCAAGTGTAGGCTAATTTGTCAACCCAACTAGGCTAGTTTAGGCCAATACTAGCCATTAAAACTTGGTCTCTTGACTAGATTAGATTAGCTTGATAAGCAAGTAGGTAGGCACAGTAGGGATTTGTCTTGATCCTAGTCATTATTCCAAGTCTAGGTTCTTTATAGTTGAACGTCCAAAGAGCTGATGGTCATTTTAGTTTCCTCTGCCGAGATCATTGGTTTATAATGATGGACTACAAGGGAGCTTTGTTGCATGTGTTCGTTGCCTTGGAATTCGTCAAATGTTAGTCAACATAGTTATACACGTCTGGGACTTAGTTTGATTTTAGTCTTAATTTGATTCATGTCTAAGAGTAACTGCAGTTGGATTGACAATTAGCCTACAACCTGCTTATACTATGATGATTGATAAATGGTAGTTGGAAGCCTACTACCTTTTCTGCTGTTGGAATCTGTGATTATTGATTAAGGTTATGTGCAGTAACCTTCTAAATTAATTGTTACTTTTAGCACATTTTCGCCAGGACACCAATGACTGGCTGTAATGTTACCAAGATTAAAACCACACAATGTAACTGCACATCATCACCAAATGTAACTCTAAAGATTTTAGGCTGTCATGCCTTCTCTGAATTCATGTAATTCTTTCTGTAGAACACTTGTTACCATTGCCTATAGGCAGGTAAATCCTAATGTCTCGATGTCATTACAACAAAAAGTAGCAGTCTTTAGTACTTTTCCCTTTAAAGGGACTTGAAACTTTTGGTATATTATGGATGTAAACAATGAAATGGCAGCTGTAATCTTATTCCAATGTTTGTTATACATTTACAGTAAATAGAATTATAATCTGTAAAATACTAATTTGTTCTTATGCGTATACAAACCCTCGTCATTAATTGTGTTCGTACTTGTTTCACTTGTTACAACCAGTTGAAGAATTATCAAAGGTCTAACAACCTGTTATGGTTGTACCAGCGACCCTCTTTGCGGACTGGTGTTGTGGCTGGTGTCCCACTATGTTTATGGCCGTCATCATGTACAGATATCTTTGACTGGCCTTAACGTTCTTCAGTGCTTTGTGTTTTTAAATTCTCTCTTCCAAGTATGAGTATGAAGTAAATGGAGATGCGTATGTGGCCTGGTGTACAGAGTCATATAGACATCGACGACGATCCTCGTCCACTTTGCCAGATGTGCAGAGGACGTAGGTGTTCCATGGATTCCCTTTGTAAAGTGTGCAGGGAGTGGTCATCTTCCCAATGGGAGAAGTTCAGTGGTCAAAGGAAGGAGGGCTAAGCGTGATCATTTTTCTCTAGTAGCTTCACCTTCGAAGGAAAACAAGCTTAAACCTTCCCTTTCAAGCTCTGGTCTTCCCTTGTCTGATCCTTCATAATTGGAGTTTCCTCAAGACCCGATAATGAAAGTTGATGATGGAGTTTGATATTGTGGACAGTTTCTTATGCCCTCAGTTCTGAGGCCAAGATTTCTGCCTCCAAGATGGATCCCTTTACTTCTACCCATATTCCATCCACCGATAGTGCTCATGAGAATGCTCATCATTTATCATCTGATTTTGTTAATTTTGTTTGTTGATCATTTCCCCTTACAAGTGTGATCAGTTTGTACGAACGACTTTATATCCGAGTTACCCACCTTGGATATAAACAGTCACAAGGAGATTTTTCGGGATGTATTGCGGAAGTTTCTCCTGCATGTGTGATGCGTAAATCTCCCCAATGTACGCCAATGCGTACTCCTTGGCCTTCTTTGCTTCATATGGGCCATCTCCTATTGCGGAAACCTATTCCCGTTTAAAGCTTGAAGCGTCTTTGGACTTCCCTGTTACGCCTTGGTCTGCTTGTGGTCCATCTTTCCCTAATAGGGAAGCAGTGTTACATAGTGATCAACATAGTGTCACCATGTGAGGTTGCTAGTACTACTTCAACTGTGTGTCCGCAGTCCTACAAACAATTCGTGTCCACCTTTCCACAAAGTATCAGAGGAGTGTTCACTATCCTTTTTTCACCCCCTCTAACGCTTGCCTGTTGAATGCACCGCCACTGTTGCACGCCTCCCTGCTGTTTGCCATGCGACTGAACACGCCGCCGCTGTTACACTCCCCCCTACTATTATCCTGTGGCTTATTGGGCCAGAGGCTCATCTTCTGAAAGGTTTTTGTTTTCTGCCCCTGTAGCCCCTTTGGATGACAACAACATTCAGTCTGTGTATTACAGGCCTTATCCTGTAGATCATAGAAAGGATTCTTAAGGTTTGGGGGCAAGACTTTTACTTCAGTGTAGTGATAAGAAACAGCATATGGATCCTTTTCCCCTGGTTCTGCAGGTAGTTGCAACTGCCCCACAACCTCAACATAGTGCTCAGTCAGCGCCTGAGTGTTCGAAACCAAGTTCTCCTTCGAGTTTCTGTCTAGATGTAGCTTTGATCCTGGGGTCTCGGATCCTGAAAAGCTGGATTTTTTCTCGGGAATAAAGGCTAAAGAGGATAGATTTCTTGTTTTCCAGTTCAGGAAGAAGTTAAGCCTCCTTTTCCTTCTCCATCATATTATGAACCTATTTGGTGATAGGTGATGATGTCTTGTAGATGAAGACAGAGGATTACAGAGATGGAGAAGTAAAATCCCGAGTCGTAGATTACATTTATTCCACACAGCAAGGGGTTATGAACAGTGGTGCTCTGCAAGGCGTACAGCTCGTGCCAAGAGAAGCAAGACGACTATCAATGCGCATGCACGGAGTGCTGACAGTGCGACTCATGCGCATGCGTTAGTAACGGACAGAATTTATGAATAGTAAAGGGTGCATATATGAAAGATAATATATACCATAATCTACACCTCCCCTCCCCTTTTGCGTTCAAATAGGTATCTTGAACGTACTAAGTAAGTTACATACAATGAACTAAGTACATAATAGTGTGCAAAGCAAATACTGTAACATAAAATGTATAAAATATAAAATTATGCAGCCAGTTGCGTAAATGGCACAAGGGCCTTGTACACTATGTAGGTCTGTTTAATCTTGGAGACCTGCGGGAAGTTGTGGAGGGAATTGATGACTTTTCTATGTCAGAGCTAGGGACCACAGGGAGATCAGAGTTGGGAACTTGATTGGGACCGGGCACTGGATACAAGAAGCGACGGTTCCGACGTAGCACTCCACCACTAGGGAGGCGAATTTCGTACTCACGTGATCTCGTGCCACCCATGATAATCCCGATCTTGTCCCACCTATGGGATGTTGGGTCTTGGAGACGGACATGTTGGCCCACATTCAGTCTGGGCAGGGGACGGGCGTGGGCGTCGTAGTTGCGTTTCACTTGAGCCGCTCTGGCAGCAGCTCGTCGGTCGCAATCATGGGCCTTTTCTTGCCAACATTCCATGAATGACTGAGGATGGGCGGGCACACACGTACGGAGAGGGTGACCATACAGGATCTGGGCAGGAGAGCGACCAGAGTGGTTAGGCATGTTACGTAACTCAAGGAGGCCACGATCAAAAGCCTCACAGTCAATGTTTCCTGAAGGGGCCGTTTTGAGGATCAAGTGCTTGACAGCTTTGACTGCAGCCTCGGCATGTCCATTAGACTGCGGGTAGTGTGGCGATGAAGTTATGTGGTGTACACCCCAACGCTCTGTGAAGTCAGCAAACTCTCTGCTGGTAAACTGGGGTCCTCCATCGGTGCGTAGGCGCAGGGGAACACCTACCTCTCTGAAGTAGTGGCACAAGTGCCGTATGGTTGAGGAGGCAGTGGTGTCGCCCTTGCAAGGGACGACCACAGGCCAGCCGGAGAGGCGGTCGGCGACAACAAGGAAGGACTTCCCCGCTACCTGGAAGAAATCCGCTGATACCGACTCGAAGGGCCTCGATGGGTGGTCATCGTTGTGAAGAGGTTCCTGCTGTTGGCTTGGGCGTAGGACTTGGCAGGGCTCACAGGCGGCAACAGTGTTAGCAATGTCAGAGTCTATCCCAGGCCAGAAGACCGTTTGTCGAGCTCGACGTTTAGTGGCTTCAACACCTCGGTGGCTTTCGTGGAGTCTGGCGAGTGTGTGGCGACGTAGAGCGGCAGGAACTATTATTCTGGCACCGTAGAGCACGAGGGTGCCGTCAGTAGAAAGGGCTTCTCGCAACTTCCAATATGGTAGCAAAGAAGCATGCATGTCTTACCGATTCGTGGGAAATCCGGACACAATGCAATCACGAAGGCGGACGTAGTCAGGGTCGGCCTGCGCTGCTGTTGACATGTCCTGTAGAGTTCGGTCGGCGTTGACGATTGTGGCATCCTCTTCCTGGGAAGCTATTACGACGTTGATGACAGACCTGACGTGTGACGTTACTTCAGCACAGCCGATCATATCCTCAGACGTTGGGTAGCTGACAGGTGCGCGCGAGAGTGCATCTGGAATGCATAAAGACTTGCCAGCACGCCACATTGCAGTAAACTGGTATTGTGACATACGTTCCTTCATTCGCTGGAGCCGTGGGTTTTCGATCATGTCCAGCGTGTAGCTGTTGATAATGGGCACTAGTGGACGATGGTCTGTTTGCAGAGTGAAGGATGGCAGTCCTTGGAGGTACAAACGGCACTTTATGAGAGCCCAAGATACAGCAAGCATCTCCAACTCGATTGTCGCATACCTCGTCTCGGCGTCTGCGAGAAAACGGGATCCACACTGGACTACTCGGAGACGTCCGGAACCATGGTCCTGGAGGAGAGCGTAGCCTATTCCGTAGAGACGAGATGCATCAGTCTGGAGAATGGTTGGCAAAGTTGGGTCAAAAGACGCTAGAACTGGAGGGCTTGAAAGTGCTTGCTTCACACGTTTGAAGGCCTGGTCGTGGTCCGGTGTCCAAATAAAAGAGCGCTTAGGGCTCATGAGTGGGCGTAGGGGCTGTGCAGTCAGGGCAATATCTGGAGTGAACTCTGCCAGTTGGTTAACTAACCCCATGAAAGAACGTAAGTCCGTCAAGTTAGAAGGTGTGGGGAAGTCTTGCAGAGCTGTAACTCGTCCTGGATCGGCAGCTATTCCTTCTTCGGAAAGGGTGAATCCACAGAAATTTACTCGGGACTCCGCTACTACGAACTTATCTCTGTTGAGAGTGATGCCGTTTTTGCGACAGCGAGTGAGTAATTCGTGGATCCTGTGGTAATGTGACAGTAAGTCGTCGTCAAAGATGAGAATGTCATCGACAACCTTGACACATTTCTTCATACCCTGGAGAGCTAGGTCGCCGCGGTAACAGTAGGCATCGCCGGTGGCAGCGAAGCCCATAGGTCCTCGGCAATGCTGGAAGCGTCCATAAGGAGTAAT
This sequence comes from Palaemon carinicauda, assembly GCF_036898095.1. NCBI lineage: Eukaryota > Metazoa > Arthropoda > Malacostraca > Decapoda > Palaemonidae > Palaemon > Palaemon carinicauda. The sequence continues at coordinate 186,729,617 of NC_090728.1, read as the reverse complement.
AAAAGTGGTGAGATGACGGTCCTCCTCCGCTAGCTCCATCTGCCAGTAACCGTGTAGAGCGTCCGCAGTGGTGAAGAATTTGGCTGTGGGATCGACGGTACGGACAGCAGCTATGGGTGTGGGCGAAGGGTGGGCTGGTCTGGAGACGAGTGTTCAGCTTGGTGAGATCCACTGTGATGCGAACTCCCTTCGCCTTTGGGACGACAACTAGAGGGTGGCACCATTCCGAAGGCTCGTCTCCACAAGGCTTAATGATACCCTGCTGGACCATAGAATCTAGTTCTATCTTGACAGGTTCGCGGAAAGCATAGGGGATCTGCCTTGGGGTGTGAATGGCGAATGGAACAGCGTCCTCTTTAAGGTGGATTTTCATTGGAGGTCCTGCCATCGACCTCAGTGGAGCTGCTTTAAGGTCCTCCTTAGACACAAGCACATCAGGGAAGGTTCTAAGGAAATATTCTCGGGCCTCAGCAGGGGTCGAGTTGGCGTGGAGGGGTAGATCCTTACATCGGTTCACGTGGACGACCTGTAGGATGGGCCGTGGAAAGTCTGGCGGTATGATGGCCAACTCCTTGCAGTGTGCGTAGGACAGGAGTGGCATCTGGATACCTTCATGGACTTGGATCATGGCATGACAGGATCGGTTGGCCAAAGACAGAGTGGCCTTAAGGGTACCTAAAGCTGGTGTCATCTGTGATCCATCTGCTGTGAGTGTCACTGAGGTGGCAGAACGTTGTAGCTCGTCCCTGGTGATTTGAAGCAGTTCCAAGTGCTGTGGACCCATCACTGATACGTCAGCTCCTGTGTCTGGCAGCATCAGAATCTTGGATGTCTCACCATTGTAGGTGAGGTCGAGGGATACGGGTACCGGTGAAGGGCAAGTTGTTGTGGAAAGGGCCTCAACCTTGCGACAATTTGAAGGCCTGCTGGAGGGGGGCGTGGCTTTGGGTGGGCCGCCCTGCCTGGCATTCATCTGCTGTCGGCAACATCTGTCGTAGTGACCCACTCGGCCACAGTGTCTACACGTGGCCTTGTTGGCAGGACACTTTGAAGTCTTCTTCCAGTGTCCCTTGCCGGCACAGTTTCCACATATGCTGTCAGCAGCTGGACACTTTTCTGTAGAGCCGTGCTTTTTTGTGCAGGAAAGGCATGAAGTGTCCCTGTTAAAGTTTGGGTGGGAAGTAGCACCTTTGCTGCCATGTCCTTTGGTTTTCTTGTAAGTAGAGACAGCACACAATTTAGAAGGAGGGGCACGTATAGCGGTGGTGGCTGTCCTTGTGGCCTCATAGGAGCGACATTCATTGACCATGGTGGCCAATGAAGCTGAGGTGTCCAGGGGCAATAAGTTTTTGTGTGAGCTCCTCGTCTCTGACTCCCATGATGATGATCATCTTAAGCTGAGTTTCCTCACAAACTGCACACTGGCCAGGACAGACGTCGATTTCCTCTGCTACGTGCTTCAGTCTGACGTAGAAACTCGCTGAAGCTTTCCCCTTCCCTCTGTTTGCAGGAAAGCAGGTCCCTGCGACGTAAAGCTTCATTTCGCAGGTTCTTGATGTGTTCCTGGAGAACATTTAAGACTTCCTCCACACTCCGATCTGTGTCTGGTGACACATTGAGTGTGTGTTCCAGTATTCTTTGAGTCTCCAGGCTGAGGCACATACGAAGTTGTATTAGTTGCTTCCTGGTAGGTAAAGTCCCTAGGTCCACCATCACACTGTAGTCATCCCAGCGTCTACGCCATTCCCTAAACACTTGGTATGTGGCATCGGGACTTAAGGGCGGTGGGGTCTGGGCGATGGCTTTCTGTGGGAGTGGGTGCTGGGAGCTTGAAGGCACTGACGATTGAGTAGGAAGTTGTTGCGAGTCCGGTGGTGTTGCTTGCTGGTGGCCAGGGTTGACCATGAGTAGCTGCAACAGGGCGGTGAAACGCTGGGCTTCCTCCTCTCTTCTTAGGTTGTCCTCTTGGCGGCGTAGTTCTTCCTCATGGCGACGTTGATCCTCCTCTCTCCGACGTGTAGCCAACTCGGCCTGTCGAGATTCTTCCAGGTACTTGATAAGGAGCCTTAACTCCCCACCTGTAGCTGTTGGAGGCGGTATAGTCAGGTGTGGTGAGAGTAAAGGCAGGGTTTCCATCGTTGAGAAGACTGGAGGGGTTCGACGGTCTGTTGGTGAGCCTGGGTGTGAAGGCAACTGCCGGTCTTCATTGTCCTGGTCATGTTGCATATCCCCAGACTCGTCTTGATATGAGGTAGTCGACATTGCAAAACGTTTTCAGCTGTCACCCACAGTTTAAATGAAAAGATTTCAGCTGTCACCCACAGTTTAAATGAAAAGATAACAAGAGAAAAGAGACTTTCTACAGTTTTTATCTTAAAAATCACTGTGAATAAAGTGGTATATGGCAACAGGGGAGGAGCATGGGAGGGCTCCTGGGTGGTGGGGAGTAGCGGCGGGTAGGCTGGGCAGCGGCCACTGGCAGTGCGTTTCCGGTGATGAAAGAGGGTGGATGCTCCTCGCTTTCTTGTGATGAGTAGGGGTGAAAGGGGTTCTTATATGGGCATGAAGGGCTCGACACACAAGAGAAATATTACCCACTAACATAAAATCACTAACACCACACTGCACTGGCACTGCATGAACGGTTCGCAAACAAAGCACAGACACTGTAAAATCCACTTGTAGTCGAGGGGAAATGGGCAATGGCGGCTCGATGTAAATGCTGGATTCCGGTGTTCCCTTAAAATGCTGAATGGTTTAGTCACTGCGCCATGGTGATAGGTGATGATGTCTTGTAGATGAAGACAGAGGATTACAGAGATGGAGAAGTAAAATCCCGAGTCGTAGATTACATTTATTCCACACAGCAAGGGGTTATGAACAGTGGTGCTCTGCAAGGCGTACAGCTCGTGCCAAGAGAAGCAAGACGACTATCAATGCGCATGCACGGAGTGCTGACAGTGCGACTCTTGCGCATGCGTTTGTAACGGACAGAATTTATGAATAGTAAAGGGTGCATATATGAAAGATAATATATACCATAATCTACACTTTTTCAATATTAAACTTACCCGATAATCATGTAGCTGTCAACTCCGTTGCCCGACAGAATTCTATGGAGGGATACGCCAGCTATCACAATACTAGAAGGGGGTGTACTTACCAGCGCCACCTGTGGCCAGGTACTCAAGTACTTCTTGTTGACACCTCCCCAATTATTCCTCTGTCGTGCTTCCGGCAAGACGTTCTGGGATACGCTTATGATCTTCGAGTATTTCACGGCTAATTGGTGAAGTATTCTCTCAGATTTCGGCTGTCGCTTTACTGGAAACCTTCTTATATTAGCTAGATAGCTTTTATATAGTCCTGATTAACGGTTAACGATCTTTTGCTTGATTTTGGAACCCCCTTTGGCTAACTCTTTGGATTCAAGATGTCTGACATTTCGCAAGCCCCCTCCCATAGACGATGTGGGTCTTGCAATAGGCGTATTCCGAAGGCCTCGGTAGATCCTCACACCGCTTGTTCTGACTGTAGGGACAGGCCCTGTCAGTTAGAAAATCGATGTGAGGAATGCGCCGGACTTTCGGAACTGGAATTTGTCCGTCTTTTGAAATATTCAACTAAGTTAGAGAGAGGTAGAGTTAGGAGGAGTTCTTCTCACTCTTCACTTTTTTCCTCACCTCATGATCCCCTACCTTTTCCTACCCCTGTAGTGGCTACCCCCGAACCTACTATTTGCCCTCCGCCTGATATGTCTGTTGTTTTGCGTGCTATTCAGGCCTTAGGCGATAAAGTAGAGTCAGTGGTAAGTGATCATAAGTCTCTGATGGCCGAAGTCAAGGAACTTAAGGTCAAGAGTGCAGTGGGTGGAATTAGTGCCAGTGCTGTGACGAGTGCTAGTGTCAGTGCAGTGCCAAGTGCTAGTGTCAGTGCCAGTGTGGTGCGTGAGGATATTTCTGTGCGAGCCAGTCGTCCTCCCAGTCCGGGACCTCTTGCAAGCTCCCAAGCCCAGGGGAGAAGCAATGTCGAAGGGCATAAGGGTTCGGCAGGCCTTGTTAGGCGCACAGAAGTATCCTCGGTGGTTGCGGGCGTGTCTTCCAAAGACCGTCACTCCCACCTGCAGACTATTGAGCCCGTCTTTTTCTCGTCCGCTGATCAACTGTCAGGGAAGAAACGTTGGTCTCAGGTCTCGAGACCACTTAAACGCAGAGTCCAGTCCGCGAGTGCTCAGCCAGGTTGCAGTCATTGGCTCAGCTCTGACTCGCCGCAGTCATCTGTCGACTGCACTCCGCCCAAGAGGAGTAAGGTTCTGCCACAACAGAGCTCGACTGTTAAGGCTTTACCTCAGCCTACTGTAGTTTCTGCCGACCCCAAGTGGACTCTACTACAGTCCATGCAAGCACAGCTTTCGGACTTGATGCGTGAGTGTCGTGCTGAGAGTGTTGCGCCTCCGTCTCCGCCTACACTCCCTCCGCCTGCGCTTGCTCCGCCTGCGCTTGCTCCGCCTGATCGCAGTACCACCTGCCAGGCGTACGATGTTGAGCCTCGTTCTGTATTTGCTGTTCCCAGTGGTGTTCAGCCTCCGCCTTCTTTAAGGCAACCTTTACAATGGGATCAGGAGGATTATACCTCTCTTCCTCCGCCTCCACTTGCTGCTCCACCAGTGGTGCAACTCTCGGTTGAGGTACAACAACCTCTCCCGTCCATGAGTCAGTCTCCTCAGCTCTCGCTGCAGCGAGCTCAACCCTCCACAAGGCAAGCACCACTACACCTTAGCCTTGCGCCTCAGGAGCCTCAGCTTGCGAGACATTTACCTTGTTCTGCGCAGCCTCTACCTCATCGCGCTCCGCTCACACCACAGGAACAGGAACTTGCTACTCCGCTTCCGCCAACAGCTCAGCAAGCGCAACCCTTGGGTTCAACCACTCATGCTAGGAGTCAGCCTCCTCCACCCATGCGCCTTCCTTCTGCTTCGTCTTTTATTCAGCCTTTGCAGTCTGAGCCTCAGGTTTTCCCTCAACAGTTACTTGAAGAGGAAACCACTAATATTGTTCCTACTCGTTCTGACTCTGCTGTTCAGCATTCTTGTCCGATCTCTTCGCTACACTCTGGTGATGAGGCGTCTGATGATGAGGCGGCACACCTGGATCCCTCGTCAGACGTGGATGAATCCAAGCCTTCTCCACAGTCTATTGACTTTCGTAAGGTCTTGGCTCTGCTTAGGGAGGTTTACCCAGACCACTTTGTCTCTGCTATTCCCCGCTCTCCGCCATCTGAGTTTTCGCTGGGCATACAACAAGCTAAGTCCAACTATACTAAGCTAGTCCTAGCAAGGTCCTCTAAGAGAGCGTTAAGGATCTTAGGGGAGTGGCTGCAGACTAAGCAACACCTTGGCAAAACTTCTTTCATGTTCCCTCCGACTAAGCTCACTTCGAAAGCGAGCGTTTGGTATGCCACAGGAGAAGCACCAGGCTTGGGAGTACCTGCCTCTGCCCAGGCTGACTTCTCAAGTCTGGTAGACTCGCCTCGGAGAACTGCAATGAGGCGCTCTAAGGTTTGCTGGACCTTCTCAGACCTTGATCACTTACTGAAGGGAGTGTTTAGAGCATTTGAGATGTTCAACTTTCTAGACTGGTGCCTGGGGGCCCTCAGCAAGAAGACCTCTCCTGCGGACAAGGATTCTGCCATGCTATTAATGTCCTGCATGGATAAGGCCATTAGGGATGGATCTGGTGAGCTTGTGTCGATGTTTGTATCAGGGGTTTTGAAGAAAAGGGAACAGCTGTGTACCTTCCTTTACTCCAGCATTACACCTTGTCAAAGGTCACAACTCCTTTTTGCTCCGCTCTCGAAGTTCCTCTTCCCCGAAGAGCTGGTTAAGGACTTGTCTGCTGCCCTGATACAAAAGGACACACACGATCTTGTAGCCTCATCGGCTCGTAAGTCTAAGGTTGCTACCTCAGTCCCCAAGACTTATCGCTCCCCAGTGGCTGATACCCCTGCTACGAGGTTCATACCGCCCTTTCGTGGTAGAGCCCCCAGCCGAGGAAGCTCCCGTCCAGACTCTTACAGGAGCAAGTCTAGGAAAGGCTCCAAGACATCTAAAGGAAAAAACTGACTCTCCGCATCTCCAGACAGCAGTAGGAGCCAGACTCAAGATCTTCTGGCGAGCCTGGGAGAAGAGAGGTGCAGACGCCCAGTCTGTCAGTTGGCTGAGGGACGGTTACAGGATTCCATTCTGCCTCAAACCACCTCTGACCACATCTCCCATCAACCTCTCTCCCAACTACAAAGAAGAGGACAAGAGGCTAGCATTGCACCAGGAGGTGTCGCTACTTGTGCAGAAGAAGGCAGTGGTTATAGTCCGGGACCATCAATCCCCGGGCTTCTACAACCGTCTCTTTCTTGTGGCCAAGAAGACAGGAGGTTGGAGACCGGTGCTGGACGTCAGCGCGCTCAACGCGTATGTCACCAAGCAGACGTTCACGATGGAGACGACGAAGTCGGTCCTAGCAGCGGTCAGACAGGAGGACTGGATGGTCTCGTTGGACTTGAAAGATGCCTACTTTCACGTTCCTATTCATCCAGACTCCCAACCTTTCCTGAGATTCGTTTTTGGAAAGGTTGTCTACCAATTCCAAGCCCTGTGTTTTGGCCTAAGCACAGCTCCTATGGTGTTCACTCATCTGATGAGGAATATAGCAAAATTCCTACACTTATCGGACATCAGAGCCTCCCTCTACTTAGACGACTGGCTGTTGAGAGCCTCCACGAGTCGTCGCTGTCTGGAGAATCTCAACTGGACTTTGGACTTAATCAGACAACTGGGTTTGTTAGTCAACATAGAAAAGTCTCAGCTCATTCCCTCCCAATCCATTGTGTACCTGGGAATGGAGATTCGGAGTCAGGATTTTCGGGCTTTTCCATCGGCCCCCAGGATAAGCCAAGCCCTAGAGTGCATCATGAGCATGCTGAAGAGGAGCAGTTGCTCGGTGAGACAGTGGATGAGTCTCACAGGGACCCTTTCATCACTGGCCCTGTTCGTCGAGCTAGGGAGACTCCACCTCCGCCCTCTTCAATTCCATCTTGCAGCTCATTGGGACAAGGGTTCGACTCTCGAAGCAGTCTCTATCCCAATCACCCAAGAGATGAAGACCACTCTCCTGTGGTGGAAGAACAATCTCCTTCTCAGGGAGGGCCTATCGTTGGCTATTCAGACCCCCAATCTTCATCTCTTCTCAGATGCATCGGACTCGGGCTGGGGTGCGACCTTGGACGGACGGGAATGCTCGGGAACGTGGAACGAGGAACAGGGATTGCTCCACATCAACTGCAAGGAGCTACTAGCAGTTCATTTAGCCCTGTTGAACTTCAAGTCCCTCCTGCTAGGCAAAGTGGTGGAGGTGAACTCAGACAACACCACAGCCTTGGCTTACATCTCCAAGCAAGGAGGGACCCATTCGAGGAGCCTATTCGAGATCGCAAGGGACCTCCTCATTTGGTCAAGAGGTCTAAACCTCACTCTGGTCACGAGGTTCATTCAGGGCAATATGAACGTCTCAGCAGATCGCCTAAGCAGAAGGAATCAGGTCATTCCCACGGAATGGACCCTCCACAAGAGTGTGTGCAACAGACTTTGGACCTTGTGGGGTCAACCTACCATAGATCTGTTTGCCACCTCCATAACCAAGAGACTTCCGCTGTACTGTTCCCCTGTTCCAGACCCTGCAGCAGTTCATGTGGATGCTTTTCTACTGAACTGGTCCCATCTCGACCTTTACGCATTCCCACCGTTCAAGATAATAAACAAAGTTCTGCAGAAATTCATCTCGCACGAAGGGACACGGCTGACGCTGGTTGCTCCCCTTTGGCCTGCAAGAGAATGGTTCACAGAGGTACTTCAATGGCTAGTCGACATCCCCAGGACTCTACCTCTAAGAGTGGACCTTCTACGTCAACCTCACGTAGACAGGTTGCACCCAAACCTCCACGCTCTTCGGCTGACTGCCTTCAGACTGTCGAAAGATTCGCTAGAGCTAGAGGCTTTTCGAAGGAGGCAGCCAGTGCGATTGCCAGAGCAAGAAGGGTTTCCACTCGTAGAGTCTACCAATCTAAGTGGGAAGTCTTCCGAAGCTGGTGTAGAGCCAATTCAATATCCTCTACCAATACCTCTGTGACCCAAATAGCTGACTTCCTTCTACATCTTAGGAATGAGAGATCCCTTTCAGCCCCTACGATTAAAGGGTATAGGAGTATGTTGGCTTCAGTTCTCCGCCACAGAGGTTTGGACCTTTCTTCCAACAAGGACCTTCAAGACATTCTTAAGTCTTTTGAGACGTCTAAAGAGCGTCGTCTATCCACTCCAGGCTGGAACCTAGACGTAGTCTTAAGGTTCCTTATGTCATCTAGGTTCGAACCTCTCCAGTCAGCTTCCTTCAAGGACCTTACCCTCAAGACTCTTTTTCTCGTCTGCCTTGCTACAGCTAAGAGAGTCAGTGAGGTTCATGCCTTCAGCAAGAATATTGGTTTCACGACCGAATCTGCAACATGTTCTTTTCAGCTCGGATTCCTAGCAAAGAACGAACTTCCTTCACGTCCTTGGCCTAGATCGTTTGAAATACCTAGCCTCTCCAACATGGTAGGTAACGAACTAGAGAGAGTTCTTTGCCCTGTCAGAGCTCTCAAATATTATCTTAAGAGGTCTAAACCTATTCGAGGACAGTCAGAAGCCTTATGGTGTGCCATCAAGAAACCTTCGAGGCCCATGTCCAAGAACGGGGTTTCGTATTATATAAGGCTTCTGATTAGAGAAGCCCATTCTCACTTAAAGGAGGAAGACCTTGCATTGCTGAAGGTAAGGACCCACGAAGTAAGAGCCGTAGCTACTTCGATGGCCTTTAATAAAAACCGTTCTCTGCAGAGCATAATGGATGCAACCTATTGGAGGAGCAAGTCAGTGTTTGCATCATTTTATCTTAAAGATGTCCAGTCTCTTTACGAGAACTGCTACACCCTGGGACCATTCGTAGCAGCGAGTGCAGTAGTAGGTGAGGGCTCAGCCACTACATTCCCTTAATCCCATAACCTTTTTTAACCTTTCTCTTGAATGCTTTTATTGTTGTTTTTATGGTTGTTACGGTAGGCTAAGAAGCCTTCCGCATCCTTTTGATTTGGCGGGTGGTCTATTCATTCTTGAGAAGCGCCTGGGTTAGAGGTTTTGTAGAGGTCCTTTAGTAGGGGTTGCAACCCTATATACTTTAGCACCTTTGGATTTGATTCAGCCTCCAAGAGGAACGCTGCGCTCAGTAAGGAAGACGAACTTAAAAAAGAGGCAGAGTAACGGTTCAATTCGACTTCCTTACCAGGTACTTATTATTTCATTGTTATTTGAGATAACTGTTATATGAAATATGGGATACTTAGCTATCCTTTAATCTTGTACACTGGTTTTCACCCACCCCCCTGGGTGTGAATCAGCTACATGATTATCGGGTAAGTTTAATATTGAAAAATGTTATTTTTATTAGCAAAATAAATTTTTGAATATACTTACCCGATAATCATGATTTAATCGACCCTCCCTTCCTCCCCATAGAGAACCAGTGGACCGAGGAATAATTGAGGAGGTGTCAACAAGAAGTACTTGAGTACCTGGCCACAGGTGGCGCTGGTAAGTACACCCCCTTCTAGTATTGTGATAGCTGGCGTATCCCTCCATAGAATTCTGTCGGGCAACGGAGTTGACAGCTACATGATTATCGGGTAAGTATATTCAAAAATTTATTTTACTAATAAAAATAACATATTTTGAGGGAATGTGAAACTAATTCCCATTTAAACATATTTTCCGTCAGTTTCCTCATCTTATTTGTCAGATTCGGCACGAATGTCAAGACTTTCCCGAGAAGGATATGAATCTTCAGAAACCACCTAAACAGGAGCCACCTCCAACGGTGTCCAGGTCTTGAGCTCCATCTCCAGCTCCTCCATTCCTAATAGTTATAGAGGATTCTCCAGTTTCCTGCTGAAACTGAAATCTGGGGGATAATTGTTGTCCCACCCTAGAAGCCCCAATTTTAGGCCCAGGGAAACATCCTTCTTTATAAGAACCGGGTCTCCTAATGATTCGTGTGATGAGTGCTTGGTGACCAGTGCCGTGGATTCTGTATACATCTGGGTGGCATACAAGTTCTTAAAATTCATGAATTTGATTATAATGAATTTTTTATTTAAGCAATAAGATGTACTCTCATTGATGGCTTCTTCCCAGAAGCCCTAAATGCACACCATAAGTTTGATAGTCTGTGGTCTCGACAAGCTCGTGACACCTTACCACAGTTGAATAAGCAAACCTAAGATTCTGAAAAAAATTTTTAAAGGAGAGATGTCGGCAAGGTATTGGTCAGCTGTCAAGTCAACTTTTAAGCCCTTGAGCTGCTAAAGATGGAGATGGAAGCAATGCCAGCTTTCCAGGCCTGTTCCAGGCTTGACCAATGGTCATGGGCAGTGTTGTTCTATGCTGTATTGAAGGACGTGTCTGACGCTGACATCCGCAAACATTACAAAGAGCTTGTTCCTGGTGGAGCAGTCTCTTTAAGAATTTTTCTACCAGTGTGCTTCTATCTGGGAAAATTTCATACTCTAGAGTAAAGATGCAGTGACATCCCAGTTTGCACCATCCAACCTTAATCCTGCCTGGAAGAGTTACCACAACTACGGAGAAGGGGGAGAAGTAGGGCGGGGCTTCTTTCATTAGGAGAGTGGCTGCAACACATTTCTCTGCTCCTCCCCCAGCTGGAACTTGAGCTCCTCTTCCTAAACAAATGCCACGGTGTCATCTGTTGCCTGAACCTGACAATTTACAGCACAAGTGTCAAGGAGGATTCTTCTCTTGAAAGAGCCGAGGATATTGTGGTGCCCATTAGAGACGGTAAGTCATTGGACTAAATGGAAGTTTTACGGGGCAGAATTCTGGACGGTGGAAGTGCTCTTCAGGGTATTGCGTCCCATTCTCCCTCCTCAGACTCTGATTCTGGTGATCCCATTGTTGTAGAGGAGGGGATCGAGGAAAGATATACTCTTACAGAGATTGTCAAGATGCTGGAGAAACATACCATCGAAGAATCCCTCGACAGGTCTCCGGCTGCTTCAGCAAAGTCTTCCTGGTGGAGAAACTGATAGGAGGCTGGAGACATCATAGACCTTTCTCTTTTGAATGGTTCATCCTGAAGACGCGGTCCAAGATGGAAACTCGCAGCACAGTGTTCAATACCATTCGACCGAACAACTGCCTGTTGTCCATCAACTTCCAGGATGCTTACTTCCAGTTTTCAGTCCATTATACGTCCAGGAACTACCAGTGTTACACCTTCCGAGGAAGGAATTTTTAGTGTTGGGTTGTGTGTTTTGGCCTGACCATGCCCCCACAAGTATTCATTCTCCTTTTTACTCTTGATCTCCTCATGGGCCCATCTTTTTCGTCACAGGGACCTTCTCGATTTATTTTTCTAATAAATTGTAATTTGGCTGTATCCTGAGAAATTGAACTCGATCGCCAGTCTCGTCTTTAGTATCTAGGTCTGGACATATACTCTGTTCATGTCAGAGAGTTTCCATCACGCGACAGCGTAGTACGTTTTTCTGCAGATTGCAGCACAGTTCCTTGAGAAGGACTTTAGCAGGCCCATCTTTGACAGAAACCGATGGGACATGTTGCCCCTCTGGAGAAATTAGTGCCCTTAAGAAGAATACACCTCCAGGCAATTCACTTGACATTCAAATCCCAGTGGTCTCTGTCATCAGACCCTCTGTCTGCTCTCATGAGAGTAACTAAAGATATCAAGCAAGATCTGCTGGTTGGATCCCCACTCAAGTCCCATTCCCCGGATACCCTCCTGTTCTCAGATGCATCTCGCCAAGGGTGGGGAACCCACCTTTGTACGCAGCAAGTGGCGGGCAGTGATAGCACGACTGTGGTGACGTATGTAACAAGCTAATTTGCGGAGGGAATGCTTCAGTGGCCACAGGTATATGCTGTTCACTTCTCGGCCTGTTGAATCCCAGGGAAAAGGAATGTAATATTAGACAATCCGGGCAGACTAGGGCGATAGTATAGTTGATTCAGAATGGTCTTTGAATCCTCAAGTGTCAATGGAATTCCTGACTTTGTGGGGTTCCCTGATGATATAAATATTTGTCATACAAGTGAACCACGAACTGGAAGGGTATTGCTCTCCCGTCCTGGACCTAGCTGCAGTGATGGAGAAAACATTTCAACATGCAGGGGAGAGGATGGATGTGTAAGCTTTTCCCCTAATCTGCTTGACCCGTCGGGTTCTTAACAATATTAGAATGTCTCGGAACCTAAGAGTAGAGCTAGTACAGTAGTGCCAAATTGGCCTCTTGTGGAGTTGTACCCGGATCTTCTAGATCTGCTTGTAGAAGTTACAAGAGAACTTCCAGTTTGGCCAAACCTTCTACGTCAACCTCACGTGCAAAAGCTCTACACAGCAGTTCAGTGCCCCTCTCCACGGATAAAGATTATCCAGCGTCTCCTTCGAGAGAAGGGCTTTTCAAGATTGACTGTAAAGCAACTTTAAGGATGTCTCGCAAGTCTTCCACAGCGGTCTGTCAGGCAAAGTGTGGTCCCTCTTCTGTGATTGGTGTCGGATGGAATACTGCTCTACTCGAGGCTATTATTCCACCGATTGCAGACTTATTACTCTTCCTATTGCCGAGTCTTGAGCCATATTATCAGACTGAAGGTATCGATCTCGACTCAAGGGTGCTCTCGATTTTGATTAGAAATTTTGAACAATCTTGCCCATCTCAGGAAATTAAACCCCCTCCTTGGTGTGTGATTGAGGTTCTTAGGTCCCTAGAGATGGCACTGTACGAACCCCTCCGTAAGGTTACGGATAGAAACTTCACACTGAAACTGTTTTTCTCCTTGGCCTAGAATCCTCAGAGAGGGTAAGAAATCTCAATGGCCTCTCGTATCTTGTTTCACACTTCTGAGGGGGAAAGATTGACTTCTCCTCCATCTTAGTGATCAAGGAGGTAATTGATGATCTGGACGGTCCCTTACTTTGTCCTGTAAGGGCAGTTCATCATTACCGTAAAAGAACTGTTCCCTTACGACTGTTCATTCTTAACTTGTTTTTAAGCAAAAGGTTAGACAAGAAGGGAATAACCAAAAATACTACTGTATATCCTTCTGGTTATTTGAATTTATATCTAAAGCTTATAAGTCTTTGAGAGAAGTGGTACCATGTGCCAATACCAAAGCTCATGACATTAGTAGTGTTGCCGCAACATTAGTGTACCTAAGGACCACTAATTATCGAAAGTCCTTAGCATTGGTGTTTGCAAGAGACGAGCCACTTCCACCGCACATTATTTAAAAGAGTGCATCCACGTGTCACTAGGATACTTTCTCCTTGGCCCCAGTAGTGGCTGCGCAACAAATTGTCCGAGACTTATGCCTTTGCAGACGGCTGACTTTTTTGTCACACTCGTTAATTATTCTCAGCATAAGTGTGTAATACAGTTTAATGTAGGATTTCTTTCTTCTTCTTCTACCAAACATCTCTTCCTTGGTAGTATCAACAGAGAAAACCACTTATGCAAGTAATATCTGACTTCTTTATAAAGTTTGAACATTCTGAAATTTTAAGAAAAAAGATGGTTCATACATTTTTTAAAATTTGTTGGAGCTGTGACAAACTTTTTGTTTTAAGGCTGACATCTCAACCTTGCTTCTCTAACGAGCCGGTTGGAGATTGATCTTATTATCCTTTGGGTCAAGGTTTGAGCAAATGCTATAACTTCATTCTGGTCATAACCAAACAGCAACAAAGTAAACCCATTTAAGTTACTCTGGTTTGTATTGTTTAGCTAGGAAAAATACAAATTATTAGCATAAATTTGCAGAATCAATTTTTATGTTCTTTGAATGTTGTTTTATTTATAATTTTACTGGACAATATTTTGTCCAGTAATTTGAAATTGTTTAAGGGTCCAGTTAATAATTTTTTTTTTTCTAACGAGCAACATTTTAGCCGCCTTTTTTTATTTGCTTTAATGTTCAACTATTTCAGTGAAGCTTTAATATATATTGTTTTTTCTAGGGTAACGAAGCATCATTGCCGATGGAGATGTGCTCCAACTGTAAGTAAATGTTGTGTGGTCTTGTTTTTAAAGTGTTGTTACAGGCCAGAATATAACATAGGACCAGTTTTGATTGTGGCAATGTTTTTGATGCTTGGACAGATGTAGTTCAGATGCTTCTTGTCGTCTCCCCTCTCATTGGAAAGAGAGCGGGAGAGATTGTAGCATTGACAAGTCATGGTTTTTGGTCCATCTTATTGTTTTTTTATTTGCCACAATTGATCATTGGTCAGCAAAAAATGCTGGAATGTTTTTTTCTTACTTGTACCTCCTTTACAAAGTGTAGTGACTTTAGTTTACTCATAACCTGATCTCAAAAATTCCTTATTAACGTTTTTTCAGCCTTGTGTTAAGTGGTATTTTGAAGTTTTCTTTTGAGTGACTAATATAAAGTGTTATATCTGTTATTAAGAGAATCATGTTCAGCATTTTTTAAATTTAAGTTTAGTGCATTGAGATCTTGAAAAAAGAATTTGAAAGGGACATTGACTAGTAGAATTGAAATTGGAATGTGCAATTACATAAACTGTGTCCCTCTCTATATAGGAAATTCCAGATTTGTAATATTATTTCTATGCTACCACGGATGAATGAATAGGGACTGATCAATGTACGTATCCATTTCTAGTAATTGCTATGTATAGGTATTTGCTATGTATAGGTTCTAGATTGTACGTTTGAGCTAGAAAAGCAACTTCAGGGCCTTTTATGTAGTGATAGAATGGTAGTGTTAATCTCAATTTGTAGAAAATTTGAATGTATTGGAACTAAATATATTTTAATTAAATGGGTCCCAAACATGTAGCCATAAAGGCCCAGATTCTGATTGACGTGATTTTGGGGAGGGGTTTGTGACGCTGATTTATTTTAGCATTAAGTGTAGTGGAAGGTTCTCTCAGAATTTGGGCCTGTATTCTTAGTTCAGGCAGAGCATGGATGTACATAGGCCTAGTGTGGTGGTGAGTCTGTAGAAGAAGTTAATTGATTGACCTTTTCCCAATCTTAATGACGCTCCTTTGGAACTCCTAAGTATTTGGATAAGTTAACACTTTGTTTTTCCTTATCTCCCAGAGTTGCGAATACAGAAAACTGGGTGCACATTATGAAGCTTTCTCTACAATGAGTTCATTATACCCACTGAGCCATGAGAAATTTTTGAAGTCAAAAGTGTTAGGCTCATTTTAGGTCTGCTTGTTCTTAAATATTTACCCTTCAAAAAAAAAAAAAAAAATTGGTGAACAAAGTATTTTGACAAGGAGCTCACAGATAATGTTGGTTGCGTTCTATGCAACATTGGGAATTTGCCTAAAATTGAGTTTTAAGTGAGCTTTTATTTTTAATTTTTTTTGCTTACATATTAGCTGTTGTTTATCTAGATAACCCGATGTGTAAGGAAGGGTTGCCACCTCAAACCATATTTAGATTTATGTATCCAACAAGAAAAAAGTAATTTCGTTCTTAAAATCTATATAGTGTGAAGAGAGAGTTCTTGATTGTTGGCTATGGAAATAAATCCTTTGTTGCTGTCACAGTAAAGGGTTTTGTAGTAAAACGCCTCATTTTTAGCGTATGCAAATTTCAGATAATTTTCGAAGATAGAGCTCCTCATTTTAAGGTTATGGCGTGATGTGTTGCAGATGTGTCGGGGCCTCGAAAAAAATATCATGCAAAATTTAAAATGGTTTTGCTAATGTGATGATGTAGGCTAAATATTTTTTTTTTCAAAGTTTTAAATTACAGTAGTTGTCAATATTAACCATTTTGATTCTTTATACAGTATTGGTTTATGATACAGGATTACCAGTTTCGAAAGTACCGGTAGGTAAAGTAGTGGATGAGCAAAAGCATATAAAATATTTTTATATATATAATGGAAAGTGAACTCATATCCTAGATAAAATTGTATCGGTAAGGTACACTTTTAAATTTTACCTAGGAACTTGGGATAAACGTAGCATAAATCCGTAAAGACAATAAAGGGAAGTTGTTTGAATTATTGGTATCCTAATTCTCTATTTGGTATGAATCTTGTGGAGTAAATTAGATAAGGAGGAGCATGTTGATGTGAACATGAGTGGTCTTAGTTATTCCAGTGTGTAAACAAAATTGATGGTCTAGGGACCCATAGTTTGTTGCTTAACCATATCCAGGCTTATGCTGATGCTGATGCTTCAATTATTTTGTCTTTTGTTTCTTCTTTTCATGATTTTTTAAAAGCTAGAAGTTATGATTTTTGAGAAGCTGGCTTTGCTACTTTTCTTTTCTTTTTAGTTTTGAAAGTACTGTACTTGCATATAGGGCAGACTTGATCTACGGTCATTATTCATAGAAAACTCATACTTATCAAGAAGGAAAAATCTTGAGATTTTGTGCATCGCTGAGAGTTATTGTGCAATCTTTACTTATGGAAATTGTGAAAATAGTTTTTTGCAATCTTTACTTATGAAAATCATGAAATAGTTTTCGATTTTTTTTTTTTTTTTGATATATGGCAAATTAAGTTCCGATTCTTTGGCACTGTAGCCATCTTTCCTTGGTCACAAATCACTTATAGGTTTGTCCTGAGGTTTACAACTGTGAATCGGCACACTGCAGAATTTTTCTTGCTGGATTTGATCCCCTCTTGAAATTATAGGCTATCAAAGCTCTTTTAAATGATTTAATTAATGCTTTTAGATTGTATGAAACAACTAGACTTTATCTGTGTTGGCCTGTTCTAAATATTTCATTTATTAATCTTAAGTTTGTGGTTTTTTCCATAAGCTCTATTTCATACCAAACATATATAAAGTTATTTGGGTTTTGAAATTTTCTACACGAATAGATTCCTAAGTTATCCTGGATAATTGGAGGTTCAAGTTCTTGTTAATAATGTTTGAATTGTCCAGTTTTTCAAACCCATTTCCTTACACCTTAGTAAAGTGCTATTTATTTCTTTATGCATTATTGGTAATTATGGATGCATTTTTATTGCCAATTACTGTACATCTTTGTACTGTACTCATTTTGCACACAAGGTTTCATGTCATCAAAAAACTTGGTACAGTTTTGTATTATGCGGACACTGTGGTTAAACAATTTTTCTAAGATTATTGTCCGTTACTACTGTTCATTTATTTGGATGCCATATACAATATGCATATACTGTAGTTGCCTGCTACTATCGTGCGCATCAACTTATCTAAAGTGCCTGTTTGAAAAATTTATGGTACTCTGGTTTTCTGTGAAAAATGTTATCACGTTTCTGGGCTTATTGGATCAAAAAGATATTTTTGTACAAATGTACTTTTAATACAAGAGGATCTTAATTTTGAATCCTTGATCTGCTAACGTTCTTTTCTGGTTCTGTCAAACTGCATTTAAATCCATGACATTAAGTTCATATAAGAAAAGAACATTTGACATGATGTTTTATGGAGTAAAGTGTCATATTTTACATTGTTTGTTTGTAATGAAGATTTTCCCCACGAGATGGACTGTATTTGGAAAGCTAAACTTCAAAATTCCGTTGTTTATGTACGGATTACTTTTGAAACATCGTACTCTTGTTTTAGCCTAATTAAATGACTTAAGTCTGTAATTTTTTTTCAACTGGAATGTTTATGTTCCTTAGGGAGCAAAAGTATTGCTTTTGTTGGCCAATTTTGTCCATATTCATTATGAAGCTGATAAAATTAACCATTCTCAGGATGTCAACACAACAAAATTTGGATTGTTTGTCTATGGTTAATCAAAGATTATTCCCAGTAAACCAAAATTAGGTTTGACTTCATGGTTATTGATTCAAAGTTTGTCTTTTGAGCTTACTGAATTTACATCATTCATTAGTCTGGTTGTATAATTTTGATATTTTCCGTTCCTGAAGAAATTTAATTTTCTGCAGTGTTGTGGAAGTTTACTGTTTAAGTATAGTTGTTTTGGAAGTTTTTCTTTGAGGCAGAAACTGTTTAAATATACTGTAGTTGTTTTGGAAGTTTTTCTTTGAGGCAGAAAGAAATAATATTGATCATGGAAGGAGACTGGTCACTTTTTCTAGGTCTTTCAGTTGTGTTTCTACATATTTTATATTCCAATTTTGATCCATTGGTATTTGGATGTGTTGCTTGTTTTTCTCATTCCACAGAGCCACTGTGCTCGACAATTTTTTCTATCTAGGTGTTTGGAGATTTTCCGTAGCATGTTTTCTTGTGTATACTGTATTCTTTATTTAATGTTTATCTGTGATAATTGCCTGTTGTTTTATGTCTGCAAACTATCTAAATCCATCTTATATTTGATTCCGAGACATAACTTAGAATGACACTTAAGTGTTTTTGGTGATTATGGGGAGGGTTTGCTTTTCTCTCGATGGTCAAGTTTTTCAATATTTTGTGACTTACGATTGAGAAGAGGAATCTCTGCATGGTCGTTGAATACTGTACTTTATCTTCATATATGCACAACTTTTCTTCAAATCAGCAAGTTGGATTATTTGTCTTCATTACCTGTTGTAGGTTTCTTTAGTTATCATGTTAATATCTTTCGTTGATTTATTTTTATCAGCAACAAGAACTGGAAAGGAATCGGATTGGAAATTTCTCGCAGGCACTTGACGATAATACCGTTTTCTATGAAATATGACTTGAAGGTCAAGTTTTATTAAGATGCCTATACATTGCAGGGGATGCAGGCTGTGTACATTAGTACATTTTTATTTTGTTTTTGGTACACAGTAGTGGCTTCCAAGGAAAGTACTGTGCCAATCTAAAACATTTTACTTTATAACATCATGTTCAAAAAGTAAGCTAGATCATTAAAAGAAAAGTTAGCGTCAAAAACGAGTAATGAAAAATTTTGTTTTTACAGCTGTTCTCCTTCTATTGTCATTTAATAACAATGCACAGATTTGTGGAGTTGATTTTGAGACCTTGATTATCAAGACATACTGTATTTTATTTCTATTTAATAGAATATATTATGAAATCTTCTAGCATATGAAATATTTACTTCTAAATTTTCTTTAGTTTACAGGTATTTCATTTTCATTTTCATTAAATTGAGATAATTTCTGGTAAATATATTACTATTAATCATTGTGGTTTCCGAGAAGTTATTTTTTATAATATTAATTAATGACTAATAATTGAGGTATCAGCAATATGCTAATAAAAGGTAATCAAATCTGTGCCATTTGCAGGATTGCCATCAGGTAGTTGAACACAAATACCAGGATTCTTAGCAATGACACATGCAAAAAGCTGATGTTATTGAGTTTTTGTTTTTCATGCCATTGCTGTGTATAATTGTTATCTTAACTGTTATAATTATATGATATTTGCTGCTTCATTCCTAAGTTTTTATTATTATTATTATTCATTTGAACCATGCTTGTGTGTAGCTTTTCCAAAACCACGTGAAGTTGTTGCGAAGTAAACCTGGTAGCAATGTGATCACGACGACCCCCTTCAAAGCAGCGCACCACATTGTGATATGTGTTGCCAAGGTGCCATACTGGAGTTGTAATGGCTACTATGATAAACATATTTTCTGTAGCAAATAAAATAGGGCATGGTACCAATATGGAAGAGGGTCTGTAAGGATAGTTACCGAGGTAGAGATCGTCATCCATACTGATATTATGCCGTTTTTATTTTGTTTTGGATCTTGTTTATCATAGGAAGGCAGAAATTCACCACCTCAGGGTCAGCTGTTAATTGAAATAAGAGATGTTGAAAGAAACTTTAGTTGTCAGATTCACAAAGAAAAAAACAATAATAAACTGCTTACTGAAACTTGCTCTAGTTCTGTATTTGGTGGCATTGAACATATTGGTTCATAAGTTGCTTATCAGATTTGATAAACTTACTTTCACGAAGGAATATGTAGTATTTACCATCCTCTATTAAACGTCACATCGTGTTGTGAAATCATGGAAGCCGTTATTTGAAATTTTTAATGTAATAGAAGATTTTAGTTTGTTTTAACTGCCTGGGAATTTTCCAAATATACTCTTCTGCTTGTATTTAATAGTTATAGTTTTAGGGTTACTAATAAATGATATGTATTGTTGAAGTAGATCTGTTGTTCCTAATGCTATTTTTATGATCATCAGTTTATTTTCTGTGTGAACCAAACTATATTCCATATAGCTTTCCATTAAGGTTATGAGATGAATGATTTGTAATTATCTGGTATCATAACATCAGTGGTCGTTGATGACAAATTTTGGGTGTCGTAAATGGGAACCATGATTAGGATAGTTCAAATAACCTTTAGAAAGGAATTTAGTGTTGGAGTTAGTATTAAGGAAATTATGATCTCCATCTCTAAAGAAGTAGTTTCTTGCTTAGAACAGTAGGTAATTACTTTTATTGTAATTTTACTTTTAATTGCATGGAGGTAATCAAACAGTATTAGCAAACCTATGAAATTATTTTTTCATATTTTAGAATTTTGCTTTGACAGCTTCCTAATAAAATTAATGTAATATTCAGAACCTTTATTATATTTAATTACTTTAAACACTTTATTAGATATTAATCTTCCATGGTGGTGTCTATGGGTTCATGATATTGAAGTTGAAAATGGCAAAAAATAATTGCTCGATAGACAAAGTATTCAGTTGTGCAATTTAACTATAGGTGAAGGGGCAGTGTGTTTCCAGTTCTAATAAGTTTTGGTATTTTCAACTAATTTTTACTAGCGAGTGTAATTTGTTTGAAGTGGTACTGTATAGTTTGATTTTGATGTTCTTCATCCTCTTCACAGTCTAGTTTAAATAACGGAAAGCTTTAAACTTATGGTTCAAATATGGAAAGCAGCAGTATACAATAAAACTAATGAAATGTATACTAAGAAAAGAGAAATTATAAAAGGAAAATAACAATAACTTGACCATATGCAGAGAGGAGGAGTGTAGTGATGCCTTTAAAAATCAAAATTAAAGATGACGAAAGTGAAGGAAAAGACGACCTCTTGATAAACCACCAGGTATCCTTGGCCCTTCTGTTATATTCCCGAATGCAAAGGGTTAATAGAAGAGTCTGAGTGTATCTGCAAGTAAGAGAACTTTACCAAAGACTATGGTACGAATTCTATGGCACTATTCAAAAGAGAATGATTACGGGTTTAATTTGTAGGTTCCTTCTCCTAGAAGAGCTGCTTACCCTTACCATGGGGGGCAAATAGCCACTAAATAGTCACAGGAGCTATGCTCATTGTAATTAGATGTGAGGAAAGATGGGAATGTATAAGAAATACACCAGTCTTTTTAGCGTGTTGCAGCAAAGAAAAGTCGTACCTAGGAGAGAATTGAACATCAAACTATGGCCAGGCCTTAAAGGATCCTGTAACATTAGTGGTGGTACTTTTATCTCAATGGGTTGCCGTTATAACTAGCCTACTGCCTATTCTCATTACTCCCATTAGTCAATCAAGAGGATATCAAATATTTAGTGCATGTCTTGAGGTTGCAAACTGCAGGAAAATTGCTCTTAAAGGTTAGAGGGACAACTACTGGCTGCAATTTTACCTGTTTTTCGTAATGATTTGCTAGAGATATTTAGATATTTAATGTTCTATTTACTGATGGTATATGAAGAAATCCCTCTGTTTGGTGGTATTGGAACTTGAGACACTACACATATAAGTACCCAACTGTCCAATATATGGAGATTTTTAATCTACCAATCAAGTGAAAATTATGTGATGGAAAGGGAATGTGATGTCAATTTAGTTACTATACTGTACATCTTTGGTTGTACAGTAAAAACTTATTTGAAATATCTAATGTAGTTATAAATGAATTTACCAAGACCAATGAGTCACATCATAGTCACAGTACTGAGAGGTTTAAATCTTGAATAAGACGGGGCTTTGTTTATTCAAAGTTTAGTATCTTAGTGAACAGCTTGACTGCTACCTACTTTTTAGTCTAGCAGAAGAACCTTCACAGTCTATGTATTAAAGTAAATAAGCTCTGATGACATTGTACTGTAATGTTATAGTAAGAGATGCATCACTAGGATGAACAGTAAAGCTAACAAGAGAGCTTTATGAAAATTAGCCAAAACCCATTGGGTGCACTTTGAGAACTCTTGGTTACAACTAACAAAAATGTTTCTGCCATCAGACGTGGATAGTTGGTCTTTTGGAACTGGAAAGTTTTTTTTGTCAAAACGCACACCTAGTTTCTATTTAGAGTTCAAGAATGCTTTGTTACATAGTAAAGTATAGTCAAAGATAATTGAGTGCATGAATGAAAGATATAGTTTGTGATAGTTTATTTTTTCAGCTAACGAGCAAGTAATTTATCTTATATATTTTGTAGAATGGAGGAAGATGTCTAGATTTAAGTACCTGAAATTCCTGATATTTCTCTTGGATAATAGAAATTTCTCTTTAGTTAATTGGGGCCTCGTGCTTCATGTCTATCAGATTTTGGATGATATAGTTTGTTTTATTCTTGCTGATGTAATTTGTGAGTTTAGATGGTCAAGAATCAGGTGGTTGACTTCTATAGTGCTTTCTATAAGTTGTGTAATATAGCAGCCTATTATGGTAAAGTATCTCATATGATATGTAAATGAGGAAAAATAAAAAGAGCTGGTGCCTATTTGTACCGCAATATATCTGTAAGGTTTCCTTCTGACAATCTATAAATTCTTACCTTTTCCAGCATTTTATTAGTTAAGTGAAGTGAATTTCTTTAGATTTAAATCTAGAGTATTGGTAAAAATGGGTTTTCCAAGAAATGTACAGAAGGTCCCATCTTACAAACGTTTAGAGATACAAACTCAAATCTAGCTGAAAATAACAAATAAGATAAAGAAATACTATAACAAAACAATATTATATAATTTAACCCTTTTACCCCCAATGGACGTACTGGTACGTTTCACAAAACTCATCCCTTTACCTCCATGGACGTACTGGTACGTTTCACAAAACTCATCCCTTTACCTCCATGGACGTACTGGTACGTTTCACAAAACTCATCCCTTTACCTCCATGGACGTACTGGTACGTTCTTGCAAAAAACTGCTATTTACATTTTTGTTTGCATATTTTTGATAACTTTGAGAAACTTCAGGCACTTTACAAAAGAATGAGACCAACCTGACCTCTCTATAACAAAAATTAAGACTGTTAGAGCAATTTAAAAAATATATATTGCATAATGTGCTTGAAAAAAAAAAACGCCTGGGGGTTAAGGGTTGGAAAGTTCCAAATAGCCTGGGGGTAAAAGGGTTAATACCTGATATCTATTTCATATGAAACCTGACTATTTGTTAACTTTTGTTGCTGGACTTGCAAACAGCGTCTTGGATTCTATCAAGTTTGTAAGTTTAGGACCTTCTGTAATCTTATTCATGTCAGGCAAACACATCCAAGTACAGTCGATACCTTTCTTGATAGTGTAACCATAGTAAGATTCCAAAGTTTAAGTTACTAAATTTCTTATGCATACTGAATAAAGGCTTAGTGTTTGATATACAACTGGTTAATAGTAGCAACAGTAGTGGATACATTCTTGTTTATACTGTAATGAGTCTGTTGTTCTTAGTCTACTTTCAAGTACAGTAGAGTACTACTAATATAGTTCTGTACTATATTTTAGTTTATACACACTTCTGGAAATGGTTGTAATTTTTTAAGCTTCATTTGTTTTATTTAAATTTAATCAAATTTCCTAAGTGTAAATGTTAATTGTTGAGTTTGATACTGTAGTTTTAAAATTCAGTTAATGCTGCTTAAGCCAAAGTTGTTTTCGCAAAAAAGTATCGGTTTATTGACACGCACAATCGATTGGCAAATTTGGATTTTGCTTGCAACCATTTCTGAAAATTAATGCACAATCACAGTTAGCCTTTTTGTTGTGATTTGATACGGTACTTGTCAACACACAGGTTAGGCTTGGCTTGTAAATTTTGTAAAATTGGATGGCGTACAATTGTTAAGACATTATTCGAGAGTTCATGTAGTGATAACATTCTCCCAGTTTAGGATGCCATTTAGTAAACGTCATGCTTAGTTTAGGTAGCCAAAAGTTCCCATTGGATTATTGTTACCGAGAAACTAACATTTTAGGTTGCTAGCTTATTTCAACATATATGCCCTATTTTGTATAGCCTATATAGTTACTGAGCTCTTTGTCTTGAAAGTCTGTCAGGTGTGCCCTTAATTACTGCACATATCCATGAAATAGGGTTTAAAAATAGAATAATGAAAGCACTGTAATTTTGAATATTTTAAGATGATGACAAACTTCATACTGTAAGTTTCATCTTTGGCTGATGGGAATTTAACATCTGTAGTTGTAGGTCATTGTAGTTCGCAAACATCTTTTATTACTGTAATATTTACTAGATCAAAAAGGATTTGAGTCTGTAACATCAAGATGTTATTTGATAATTTTCTACAGTTTACATTTGAGAAAATGCAGGGCTTATTGGCCGGAAAGTATGGGAATCCTGTGTTAAACTCGTGTACAATACGTTATAATGACCGTACTTTGAAAGACTTGACAAATTTTATCATGTACACTATGAAAATGCCTGTTTAAAGCTGCCAGTTTCCTGAAAATTGTTTAAATGAAATTTTATAAAACTACAAAACTTTTAGGTTACAACCTATCTTTCACCTGCTAATTGAGCTTTTTGTCACCTTTGCCTACTACCTTTGTGTACATTCATAAAGGTGGCTTAATTTGAACATTTTTTGGCGGCATTTCTTTAAATATTCAAGTGTGAATATGTCCTAACCTTTATGCTGAGAGAAAGCCATAACTAATTTTTTTCTAAACCTCATGATTTGTACAATTTCTTGCTTAGCCTACACAAACTTACAAATCAGTATCTTGCTTAGCTCACAAAAAAGTTAAGATAATTTCTAGCTTAGACGTGGAAGTAGTTGCGTTGCTTGCCTTAGAATTTTGCAAGTACTAAGCATACAACTTGTAAAATGCTTTGAAAAGTTATGATACAGTACTGTATTTATAGGAGACTAAAAGGGAGAAGTAAATATGTATAAACTCAAGAGTTTTTTTAGTGTAACTTTATACTGTACTGTATAATATATATATATATATATATATATATATATATATATATATATATATGTAATATTAAATATATATTGTATTATATTATATATATATATATATATATATATATATATATATATATATATATATATATATATATATTATTAAATATATATATATATATATATATATATATATATATATTAAATATATATTGTATTATATTATATATATATATATATATATATATATATATATATATATATTAAATATATATTATATTATATTATATATATATATATATATATATATATATATATATATATTATTAAATATATATATATATATATATATATATATATATATATATATATATATATATATATATATATATATATATATATATATTAAATATATATATATTAAATATATATATATATATATATATATATATATATATATATATATATATTAAATATATATATATATATATATTAAATATATATATATATATATATATATATATATATATATATATATATATTGCCTATATGCTTGTTGCTATTTTTAGGAACCTTAATGAACCATAAAGGTAAATGTCTTATTCACAAGTCATAAAATAAAATTCAATTTTGAGATATTGGATGGGATATGTTAGTGAAAGTTATACAGTTATTTAGAAAAGTAGTCAATTCATGGAGGAAAGGTAAATGGCCTTAAAAAGTTGAGAGACAGACAGACAGAAAGAGAAACAGACCATTTTGTGGTCACGGTTACAGTTTGGTAATACAGTAGGGCTTATGTTAAGGGCAGTATCATTCAGCACACACATTGCTCTATTTAAAAGTAGAATGTTTTCTTTCCATATAATTTGATGCCATTATTATTTACAGTTTAGTTTAGATATTTAGTAATTAAACACGCTGATATGAATTGTATATCGTAATGCAGTATTATATATAAGTTACCAGTAAAAGTTGATCCTTTTGTAGTTCTGTTAGTATTATCACTTCTGTTGAGTATGGTAGTTCTCGTGTAAGTTTTAAGTCGGTATAAATGTATTGTATATATTTTTTTCATAATAATAATACCCCATGAAGGCTGCAAGTTTCAATGGAACCAACAGAGTCCTTGTTAATGTTTTTTTCTTTTATATATTTAAGATAAAATCTATATAAAAGGTCCTTGACTTTTGCAAACATTCGGAGATAGAAACATAATTCCAACTGAGAATAACAAAGATAAAGAAATATTGTAATAAAACAATATTGTACCGTTTAATAAAGAAAGCAAAATTACATTTGTAAAACATGATATCTATTTCATATGAACCTATTTGTTGACTTTTGCAAATGAAAATTATCGACATGGGATACAGGTTAGGTCTACCCTAGGCCAAAATTTAAGTTGCAAACAGCTCCTTGGAACAATTTAAGTTTGTAGAACAAATTAAGTTTGTAGAACAAATTAAGTTTGCAAGTTGACCTCCAGTAACTTGATCATCACCTCTTGGTCCAATGAACTCGCTGCCTTCTTAATTGTCCCTTTGCCAAATATTGCTGTTGTAAAATAAAAAAAAAAGTATTATTTTGTAATTAAAGTAATTTTCACATAAACTTTGTATTCAGTATCTAGCTTATTAGAGTCATCCTTATCAGTAGTTAGCATTGAATAATGCTTTTGTGAGTATCATCAATTCTGTAGATGAAGTATATAAGGTAGCTACATAAGTATTTCCTGAAAGTAAGATGCACTTCATACAGAGCTGGGTTTTTTTAAATTTTTAATTTCTCTTAGTACTAAAGTATTTATTGTTTCATGATGATTAATTCCACAATATATGAACTGGCTCCTGAGTGTGGTTTACAAATATCCTGGGGTAATATTGGTGTGGTATGGCTCTTGGCTGTCGTCACTCAATGGTTGTGTTTTGTTCCTTGCAGCGACCTCTGACTACGGCTTCCAAATGTGTAAGTGTTGTCTTTTTTGAACTTGGGAATGGAATGCTCTTTGATGGCACTGAGACAAGGGAGTCATTTTGGCTTGTTGGGAGAGGGGTATTATTGCTCAGCAGTATTTTGTACATTCCATACATACATATATATATACAAATATATATGCATTTTTCCTGCTCAAGCAAGGTAGTTTGATTATTCAGTTTTCCATCATTTAATTTTTCCTACTTTAGTCAAGGCTGCTCGACTTTTCTCATCTTAGATAACTACTGTTGACACTAATTATATTTACATCTTATTTACTTTTGTCAGTTTTGACCTTGTCTCATGTGGGATTTTCTAGAATTGTCCATTATATGTTTTCTTATTTACCTCAAAGGAAGTTTTTTTTACTGGCACTGTCCTTCTACTGGAATCATAATAAGTGTTGTAGTATGACGGCACATGTTGTAGCTATGTCGGGTAGAAATGTGCAGAAGAAATAGCTGGTGGATTTTCATTTCCACCTTAAAAGTAGCTCATTGTTTGTTACCAGTGTTTAAATCAGGCACAGTTTAAAGCCTTCTAAACACCAGCTGTTTCACTTAACAGTCAAGTGAGTCTTAGTCAGTGTCCTAAAAGAGGCCGTGTGACCTTCTCCCAGGAAAGTGAGTTTTATGGAATTAAAAAAGAAATGTTAGCAACCTTTTGAGAGATTCTTCTTCAGTGCCCACAATGAGAGTCATACTTTGCATTGGACTTTCAAGCATTTTTGATGAGTAATGATTTACTTAAGTGCTGTAGCTTATTTATAATTTTTGTGTAATTTTTTCCCCAGTCCGTTTAGATAATGTGTTATGGCTATTGATTGTGGAGCACTGAAGCCCTTTTTTTTCATGATTTTTTAATTAGAATGCTTTGAAATAGAAAGATAACCTTGAAGTAGTTTTAACAGTTTGATCAACAGCAGTTGAGTGATGCTGGTTAGAGGTAAACAGTTTTAGCAATAACTGTTGTTCTTTGTTGTTTGTGATCATTATTGTTTGCTTTGTGTTGCTGACTTCCCTAAGACTCGCTTTGTGTTTGGTTAAATCCTACATCATCATGTGTCTGCTGATGTCAGTTTTCTTTCTTTTATTTTATTCCACCATGTGAGTGGATGAGAAATAGGTAGTAAAGGATTGAATTTAGAATGGTTTTCTACACCCTGGCTAGGCAGCAAGCAAGTGAGGGTTAACTGAACACCATCTTGCTTTGATAGCCTTGTGTTTTCTTCTGTATACTACTTAGGTGTTTTGCTCCCCATAGGCCCAGGTCATGTCACAAGATTAATGTTTTTGTTCCCCCTATGTCTCTCTGTCACGTGGGCTATTCAATCTGTTACTCTTTACAATAGAATAGTTTTTTGTCTTAGCTTCTGCCAATCATGGGGTTACATGGTTATAACTTGTAGCGGTTTAGTTACTAATGTTTCGGAAATGCAGGTCTTCTTAATCACTGATCATACTTAACTGCAAGTCTTCCTATTTAAGAATTGTCTTCTGGTTTAAACCTTGCTAATTTTCTTTCTTTTCCTCAATGTTTTGCAACTAAACAACTTTTTATCTGAACAGGAGAAAGTATTGAAACCATCCCATTGTACGACATGTTGAATTGATCTTTGCTAACTTAATTACTGTACTTTTGAGTTCATTTAGTATTAATCAACTTCAGTATATGTACTTTATGTATTACTACTCAGCACTAATTTTTTTTATTATTGCCTTAAAGTTTTTAACTCAATATGGATCTTGTTGGAACATTGCAAAATATTATGCTAAATTACAGTACGACGTTGTAGTTTATTTGATGGGTTTTGAATGCAACCAGTGAACTACTAGTAGTGACTTACTAGCTTGACAGTCGGTAGTATTCTAAACTAAAATATTTTAATCATAGGTTATGACAAATAAAGTTCTTGACCTTTGACCATTGTTTGCTTCCACATAATTAACACTATATATAAAAAAAATTTTGGTCAAAAGTAATACAGGGTCTAATTCTTTTATCTTATCAGGATGCTATTGAAGATTGCATTCACAATACATGTAATGTATAGCGTACTTTAAAATTCTCTCGGTTGTGGAATATATCTGGCAGTAATATTTGGCATCAGACTTTGATATCATTTAAATCGTGGGGATCACATCTAAAGTAATTCATCAATACACGCAATTACTCTATAAATATTTCCAAGGCGTACCTGGGGCAGAATTTTTATTAGCAATTATTTTAAACCAACTTTACTGTAATACGCTTGCTACTAGACTAGATAATTGATCTTTGAAAAAATGGAAATGAATGATCACTGATATTTTTCCAGTAGATACTGTAATTGTTCAATGTTTTTTCTTCTATAGTAATAATGTTATACAGTAAACAACTTTAAGACATACATACAGTAATATATAAATATATATATGTATATAATCAAGATATGCAAAATGGATTTGTATGTTTTCAAATACACATACAGTAAAGTAGTACTGTATTTTAAAGAACGCTATACATGAATGTGGAATGTTACGTACATTATATATCATGTCTGTAAGATAGTGCGTACTGGAAACATAATGCATAAATTACATACCTATTTTCCTTTATAATAGTCTCTCTTTTATTTCTAATCCAAGTAATACCAAAAAGTACAATACCGAAACAACTAGCTCATAGTAGGGCTGGTATGCTTTTGTAAAGTGGCTTCTAGAAATGTAGAGTTCGTGGTAAGTTTTTTCTGATAAGTAATATAAAATTTGTTTTGAATTGGGCTTTAGGTCTTTGGTCATTACTATATAGTATCTATTTAAAAGATCTTTATTAATGGCCTATTAGGCATAGTTTAAGACTAAAGTTAGTTTGTTTAATGTGAAAGAAGTGGTCAGGGTATTTTCTTTTGTATTATCATTTATTGATTAATGATAATGCAGTTTCATCTTTGAAATTGGCTTGTGAAGTAAGTTTTGCCACTATTGAACCACTTCTCTTTGTGATAGCTTGTTCATTTTTGTTTTTATTCAGGAATGGAGATGAATACTGTTATGGTTTATTGAAACCTAATGATAATTTTAACAGTATAACACTATAGACAACTGTACTTGTGTTAGATCTGTTTATCTATCACATCTTAAATTGAAAAATTCTATCTGATTGCTAATTAAATTTTAGCACCACCATATTCCCATACTTGCTGCTTTTTTACTACTTTTGGGTGTACTTCCACTGTCTAAGGTAAGAGTTCCCTTGCTTGAGGGTACACTCGGGTACACTATTCTATATCTAACTACTCTTCCTCTTGCTCTGTTAAAGTTTTTATAGTTTATGTAGGAAATTTTTATTTTTATGTTACTGTTCTTAAAATATTTTATTTTTCCTTGTATCCTTTCCTCACCGGGCTACATATTTTCTATGTTTGAGACCCTGGTCTTATAGCCTACTGCTTTTCCAACTAGGGTTATAGCTTAGCAAGTAATAATAATAACATTGACACCTGGTCTGCTTCCCTTTGGCAAGACTTCAATGTTAAGATGGTGGTTAGATTTTTTCTACGGAATGGAAAATCTTGTCTAAACGATGTAATCATCACTGTTGTTTGATAAGAGCAACTTTATTAAGTTCTTTGGTTCTTTTAAAATCATGGCATCCAAGTTGGCATTATTAGCCTGACATTTCCCACTTGCAGCACATTTTGGTGTTGCCATTTTTCTGGGCTTGTGAATTTCTGTACCAATAGTGTGATGGGTGACATGTTACTTGTTACTCGGTGGTAGCATTTTTTCTTCAACCCTTAAATTTGTGAATTTGCAATAAAAATCATTAAACAGATGGTTCAGTCTTCTGGAGAAAAAAGTAAATGGTAAACGAGGCAGGGCCGTCCAGGAAAATTTTAAGTTCCCGGGAAAGGCTTTACTTTGTGAAATAAATTCTTTATTAGGTAATAACTTGCAAATTTGAAAGCACCTCTTTTGTTTCAATAGTCCAATTCAGTTGAAGTCCTAGGCTCTTTCCCTGGCTTTACTTACTTTTACTTTTAGGGGTTTATTTCTCGCCCTCCGTCAGACACTGTCTGTTCAGGCGGGCCTTGGTGTGTGAAAATAATTTCTTTCCAGTTAATATTTTGCTCTGTATCTTTTCAGTTATTCGCTAACATTTGTATTCAGGCTTAATAGTTTTCAGATCACTATCATAACACTTTCCAAAGAGATAAGTCTTCAGGTTTTTATTAAAAGCTGCCACATTTTTGCTATTCTTGACATCAAGTGGAAGGTCGTTGAAGAGTCTCGGTGCAGCATAACTAAACGTTCTTCCTCCTATAAAGATATGATTACTTGTGATGTTTGAGGACTACCTCAACACCTCGGATAATGTATCATATCTTGAAGTTGGGAGAAAGTATGCTTATATCTTGACAGTTTATTTTTAAATGGTGGTTAGGAGTTTAGGTTTTGAGAACTGTATAATGTTTATATCTTGAATGAGCATTGGTTTGATTCTGAGTGGTAGGCTATTGGAAATGTCACTGCTTGGCAATGTTTTGAACAGTTTTTCGAGACCTCAAGCTTGATAGTTTTTAGCAGTGTCTGCAAACTCACCAGCCTTGTGAGGTATGAAAGGGTTTTTTTTGGAAGTCAATAGAAATACCTATTGTGTTATAACCAACTTTTGTCTGGTTCCAGCTTGATGGTCAGTTTGTAGGACTTGTCCTGGTCTCTTATCTCTACCATTCATGAGACATTTAATGTGCTCAGAGTACATTATTCTACCTACATAATTGCATAGTGTTGTGAGGGGTGGGAGAGTCTTGAAACGACTTTAATTAAATCTTTCCCTCGCAGTATGCTGGTTTGTAGGGCGATACAATTATTCAATTCTGGCTTTTAAGGTTTTTATTGGTCACTAGTAAGATCAGTGTGTATTGTTTAGAGGAATTTAAAGTCTATTGCTGTAATTTGTATTCCTGTTTCCTTGAACTATTTGAAGTACATATTTTAATATGCACTTTCTCTTAATGTTGAGCCTGTACTGTTGTTTATATTCTCACAAATTTGACCTAAAGGAACTTGCCCCATTTTAAATACTGTTTACGCAGTAGGGCTTGATGGAGGAATAAAGATTCAAAGCAATTCACAATGTTTATTGGTCCGAGATAATACAATGTTTGTGTGTTGAGCAATTAAATTGCAGAAGCATCTCTTATGATCAGGAGTAGACTATTATTCTCTTGGGTTTGTCATTCCTTCTATTATGCAGTTATATGCTGTCTTATAATCACATGAAAGTAGAATACAGGATTTATTTTTCTAAATTGTGCCAAATTTTTTTGGAATTGAGAAAATTTTCTCAGTAAGAGTTATACTGTCTTAACTAGAATTTACATTATAAGTACAGTATGAGTTGTTTTTTCTCAAATGTTAATGTTTCTTTAATGTCATGGCTGACTTGAGGCTGAAGTAGTCTGTTCAATTAGAAATATTGAATTATTAGAGGCCCTCTTATGTATGTGTTTGGTATTACTTGGTTACTTGGATGAAATTAGATTTTTATATAGAAATTTTTTTTTTTTGAAGTAAATAATTATTTTATTGCCAAATATCTTTCAAACAATGGGATGGTTGAAAGAGCAGATGCCAAAATAAAGTTTCATCTTACTAATACTAATGTCTTTTTCCACTCTTCGATTTATCATGTGAATTGTCAGCCAGGTGAATGGGGGAAAGTCATAATTTTTTTTTATTTATGCTCAAGATAATTTTTCAAACTGTAGGTATTTCAGTTTTAGAGTTATGTATTTAAATATTGGAAGGATTGTGTTTTTCCTTTACCTTCTTCCTCTTCCATTACCGTCTTCCTCTTCCATTACCTTCCTCCTCTTCCATTTAGTATTCAGGATTAGCAAATCAAGATGCATCCGTTTCATAGAAAGAGGTGTCATTGTAATGCACTTGTCTCATCACCTAGATATGGCCTTGCTTAAGGAAAACAGATGGCTTAATTGGATTTATTTTTTACTATTTCTGATTGTAAGAACTCAAATCAATAGCATGGGTGTGAGTTTTAAGAGAAGGCTGAAGACTGGGATTTAGTGTTAAGATACGTTCATTTGCGGGGAGGGGTGCTCATGCATGTGAATAATTCATATTGCTATTTAGATGGATGGGAGCATCTTAGAAAGCTTTTGAGCATGTGCTTAGTTAATTGAAAGAGAGATCCATGGAAGCACTTGAAAAATTGCATGAATAGTGAACTATGAATGTTATTGATAAGGTGAAATTTTCATCTTAGAAGATCATTACAGATCCAAGATTGTGTGGAAGAGTATTGGGCTAGAAGGTTTTTGAACCAATTATTTTAATAAATTTATCATTTGATAAGTCTTTCATAATTTGTATTATTATAATGTGTGTAAGGTGAAAGTCTATTTTAGATAGAAAAGTAACAACAGTGTTTTTATTATTGTGAACCAAATTGTTTTACATCTATGGTATAGTGTTGAAGAGTAGTCAAGATTCAATTAAAGACACAATTGTTTAATGGTGGTGATGCACCCATTTTTATAGCTTTATTATCAACATGAATTAAAAATTAGGATGCAAACTAAATTGGGTTTGAGGTATTACAGAAATGCAAACCATTAATGCAAATGCCTTTTTCATTCTTGTCTTGGCAGGTTAAACCAAGTTCAGAAATTGAATTTCCATACCATAGTCTGCCTGGTTTACTATTTAGAGAGTGAGGTTAGCTTGATTTTTGTTCGCTGTCCTTAATTTAGGATCCAACACCTTGTGTGTATTCTTTTCTCATTCACATTTTTATGCCCCTTTTCTTCTTCAAGGCTTTACATTGACAATTACATAACATTTGCATATGCTGGAAACCTAATGAGTGATTTAGCTGGAAGGTGGGGGAGAATGGGTGAGTAGCAAAGTAGTTCCCCATTGTTAAAAGCCATGGCAAGCCAGTTGGTGAATATTGGGAAAGATGAATACCAGTTTTGAAAGAGTATTATTATTATTACTAGCCAAGCTACAACCCTAGTTGGAAAAGCAAGATGCTATAAGCCCAAGGGCTCCAATAGGGAACAATAGCCCATTGAGGAAAGGAAAATAATAAATGAGAACAAATTAAAAATAAATCATTCTAAAAACAGTAATAACGTCAAAATAGATAATGTCATATGTAAACTATTAACGTCATAAACATATGTCATATATAAACTATAAAAAGACTCGTGTCAGCCTGGTCAACATAAAAACATTTGCTCCAACTTTGAACTTTTGAAGATCTACTGATTCAACTACCCAATTAAGGAAGGTCATTCCACAACTTGGTCACAGCTGGAATAAAACTTCTAGAATATTATTGTAGAAGGTGCTGAACTGGTATTCTTCTTTGACCTATCCTTCAAAGGAGTTTCATTGAAAGTCTTTCAATAGGCAGACATGAATGTGAAAGTGTCCTCCAGGTTTGTTTTGGATTTTCTCAGATTCCATAATCTCAGTCATTAGAAGCTAGTTGGGGAAATCTATTGAGCAAGGTGGGGACTGTAATTGGCCTCCAACCTGAAGTCTTCGGGACAATACAGAGTAACCTATATAATTACAGAAATTCTGGAATTTAAGAGAACTGGATGATATGGAAGGCAGTTATTTCCAGTCTGAGAATTCTAAAGACCCATAGTTGTGCTTCTATCTCCTTTAAAGAAACACATTTTCTATAAACAGCCATCTTAGAAAATCCTTTTCTATAAATAGTTATCCTAGAGAATCCGTGGCTGGAGGGGATTCGGCGCGTCAACAACAACTTGACCCTCTAACTGGAAATCTCTCCCGCTACTGGATCAAAACCCCCAAAAAAAGGATTCCTGGTATTTTGACTGAGGAAGCCTTAACCTCTGGTTGGGGAACAGAAACACCATAGTCTCTACTGATGGGTCTCTTAATTTAGTGATACTTTCATTTATGAGACGACTTACATGGGAAGCAAATAACAATGTCAAGAAAAGGGTGCCAACATTGCAGATGGCTGCTCTGGGGGTTGAGGAAGTGAGCCTGCAAAGACTACAGGAGAGATGAGGTCTGAGAGGTTGTATTGAAAGCTGCATCCCTCTCCTTTAGCTTGATGACATAACTGAGGATCCACACTTTCTAGATCAGAAGTGGCCATCTTAGAGGTATGTTTAAAGTCCTAGGAGACATCAGAGATCTGATGAAACAAGAGGAGAAATTGGCATTTGCTGATGTAGGGGGTAAGAGTCAAGAAATTGTGGTGAGGCAAACTTCTTTGTCTTTGGATTGGCTAGGAGTTGATGGAAAAGCAAGCCAGTGCCATAAAGATGGGATGAAGCAATAGCTCAAGAGCCAGTTTTGTATCATAGAACTTCCAGGAGGTCTAACATGAGTGAGTACAGAAGTGATATGTAATAAATTCACTGAAGTGCTCCTGGTGGGAGTAAGTACTGTATGATGATCTGCTACTTTAGTAGTTCGAAGAGTGATAACAGTTGTGACCCTCCCTCCAGGAGTGATTGCTGTCAAGGCTATGAAAGCTGTAGGATTTCTGCATAAAAAGCACCACTTATCCATTGTCAAGTTACGACAAATCAATTATGTCATTTATGTCTGCATTATGGAACTGGAGCAGGAGGTTGGTACTTCATCAAGGGATAACATAAACTAACTACAAGCCTGTCAAGCAAAGTACATTAGGGCAAGCTACGTAAACAAGGTAGACAAACGGCATTAAAGTCATAAATAACACCTTGGAAAATAAGCAAGTATAGGTTGAAAGTATACAAAGAGAAATTTATATATGGTTATTATGAAGCAAAGTAAATGAAAGCAAATATGCACAACAATCGGGTAAAAGTAAAATTACTGTACACAAGGGAAAAATCTGAAGTTTCGTTAACCCAACAGGAAACAGAAAAGTATAAACAAAATTGCAAAATTCCAACGGAAGAAAAAATTTCAAAGGAAAGGAGAATGCATATATGTTGTAATCCTTCTGGGAGCAAGGATAGAGCTAACCTCCAGACACTTGGATTAGTAAAATTATTGAAACAAACCCTAATGAAAATTCAACATTAAAAGTTAGAAGGCTGTTTCTTTTGGCCTATAAACATTCACATAGAAAGAATAGATGTGATGTCAGATCATTTTAAATACTGTGGTATTCTTCTGAAATCATAAAAGCACAGACTTGCAAGTTACTTTGTGTTTAGCTGTGAATGTTATTTTGGTTGAAGAAAATATCTTGCAGATGGTGGCTAGATTCACTCCAAGAAGGAATGACATTTTAACAGACAGCCTTGGTTAAGAGAGAGTTCTTGCCTTAGAGAATCTTTCATTAAATTTTCATCAATAATATCTCCTTGTTATTGAACATGCTGTCGCCAGAGAAATTTGTCCGTAAATTATAATCTATCGGAAACATTGGTCATTAGTACAATCACTGGCAGTAACATTGGATCAAAGGAAAGCAGCAATGGGTCAACGAGCTCAGCACCTAAGAAAGTGGGTCTGAGTGATTGGAAGTGCATCAATTACGTTAGCATACTCGATGATAAGCACCATGGTCAGATCATAGATATGAGTAATTTCTTTCTTGCCTTGCCTATTTTCAGAATTCTTACTTTGAAAGAGAGCAGATCTTTGTGATAGAATTTGAAAAGTGATATGACCATGATAGAAGCAGTGATAGAAATTTGAAAGGGCAGCTAGACCATTGTGAGTAGTTGCCATGTAAAAGACGATGTGCCATTCAGCTTTGGTAAAATAATGGCTTCTTCATATAAATTTTTGGAAATATTCTTCCCTTCCTGAATTGTAAGCCTTGCATTACAATTACTACACTTATTTATTCCTCCCTTCCCTTGTTCATCATGTTAAAAGCTGTTGCATTGTAAGCAAACAATATACAGTACCAGAATTTAAGGGCTTTGGTACAACCTGTCAGCACAGTAGAAAAGATATTTGTCAGTGTGGTTTGTATTTGTGGAAATAACTTTTTAGAAATGACTCGATCCTAGACTGTAGGTTTTTCCATGTTATATGGCAAAGGCATTTTTCTACTTTTGAATTGTGGATTACTCTTACTAGTGCAGTAGACTTAATTAATTTTTTGTTTCTTGATGGGCAGACCTAATTTCTTGGCTTTACAAAGTTGAAACCTCAATCAGTTGTAGGTAATAGATTTTGCTTGTCTTTAGTCAATACTAAATTCAAACATTAAATTCTTGTTTCAACTTGTAAAGTTTTATTTTGGATTGTTTAACGGTAGTGACAAAAAAAGGTCTTCCGGGCAAAAATCAGATTTTTATCCTAGATGAATATATAAACAAAATTGAGCAGAAATTAAACAAGGGATGCATGCATTTTGAACTAGGAATTTAAATGTAAATGACTGTGATTTGGTGGTTCATATGATACATATACATATGATACATATACTTTTTGACTGTGCAGTATAGCATATTTCAGAACTTAGGTATTGAGCAAAATATGCTGCATTTGTATATAATGGATATGTCTACTGTATTCATGAATGAGAACTTTTATCAATCCACTACATATTTAGGGGTACTTGTAAATTTTATTACTCGTATTAGGAAGGTTAATAAACAAACCATGTACTGGAACATATTTAGTAAGTAATGGCTCTAGGAATTATGAAAGTTTGCTCTATTATTTTCCCATATATCATCATTGGTTTGATGGACTATAATTTAGTATTGAAGCTTCAAAATGCATTATTTACCAATGCTATTTCTCTTATTTTCATCTGTTATAGTAGCTGTGCAGTTTTCTTTTGATTAGAAAAGTCTAGTATGTATTTGTCTTTAGATATACTGTACTGTATATTAAACCTTGGCAGTGAATGGCTAGCAGTTCATCTTATGTTAGTTTGTGAATGATTATGGCCGTATTTCAGAGCTAATGACATGAAGCAATTAGTTACGATAGTTATTAATACTGCAGACTCTTATTTGCATTTAACATATCCAAGTTTTGTCTACTGTACTGACCTATGCTGAAACCAGTTGGCATAGAAGAGTAAAGCTGATTTTTAATAATTTCTAGCATTAATGCAGAATTTTTGGTAGGTTGCGGGATTGAAAAGACTGTATGCGTACTGTATAAAGTGCCTGTAGTTCAGTGTGAAAGTGTGATGTGAGCAGAATATGTGTTCTGTATAGTGTAGTATTTATTTACCCAAGGTAGCTGTGTTAGAAGAAAGTTTTTCGTTATGAAAAACAATGAAAATACTGTTATTTTAATCGATATTTGTCACCATTACACTTGATATACGGTTGCTTCCGTGAAACTAACATTTACTTCTTAAGAACGCAAGAGGCTTGCATAATCAAAACACTTGATTGTGCGGTATGTACAAATTTTTTTATTACCTTATTCTGAATTTAATATTTTTGTTTCTCTATAAACCATATTAGATATCTTTTACATTGGCTTAGAGGTTTCATCCCTTCATTTATTTTCCCAGTCTTCATAAATTGAAATGCTACAAAAATATTAGATGTAAGATTTAATATGTCATTCATCTCATGTATATGATTAATGTGAAATGTATTCGTTAATTAAATTTCAGTGCTAATGATCAGTTTGTTGTCATAAATATTTCAATTTAATTTGTCATCCCATTGAACTATTTATGATTTTTCAAACTGATCAGATCTGATCCTTAAGTCTAATTTGTGGTATTATTTTGCTTGAATTATTTTGGCATCTGCTCTTGTTATGCTAATCTTTATTTTAGAAACTTCTGAATCTCTAGACAGAGTGGCATAGGTTTTTTTTTTTTCTCTAGTTAGGGATACAAAGAAATCTTACAAAAATAGTTTCCCCCCATTTCCCAACCATTAATTGAAAGGTGCGAGTTTTCTGTTAGCTCTCGAATTCTCCTGAGCAGGCTTGAGTGTCACATTTGTGTGCATTCAGTAGACTGAGTGTACGCCTTCACTAATTTACTATCTTCTGTATATGTCTTGAAGGTGATCACTAGGTTGCAGACATTGGAGAGATATATCATCAGTTCTTTTTTAATTGCTTCGTTTTAAAGCTGACTAGGTTTTTGTTTCTTATAATTTTTATCTTTGCATCTTGGTCTGCATGGTGTCTTCTGATGCATTTGCATTAGTTTAAAATTTCCATCTTGATTTTAAAGTGCCATTGGATGGAAAATGTTCATTTCGTCTTGATATGCATTCTCTTTGGTTGAAATTCATATTTGATTCTTAAAGTACCCCGTTATTTTGATCGAGGGCATTATCCTTAGTCATTGGCTTTTTCCTTGCTTGGGCAAATTCCTTTATACATACAGTATTTATATATATATATATATATAAGGCCATGAAAATTGTCCTAAATTTTGCTTAGCATTAATACTGCATACTTTTCAGCTTCATTCTATTAAGGATAATGCTGGTTTTCTTAAGGCATGCTGCAATGTGTATATGCATTAGTTCTTATTTTTTTAAGTTTTAAGTGCTTAGGCATGTAAGTGGATTACAGTTTTAACATTTTTAAATCACCATAATCCTTCTCATGTACAGTTGCCTCCAAGAATTCCGATACATATCACCATAGACAGTCTGCAGTTTTGTGTACCGGAATTCTTGAAGCCAACTGTACCTTGATATACAAGTCTTACTTTCCTTCTCATGATTACACTCTGGTAGTGCTTGAACTTGGAGAGTTTGAAGAAGTTTTAAATACGATGCATGAATTTGACATAAAGCAAGTTGTTTACATTTTAATATTGTAGCAAAATAAAATCTGGATTACATCACTTAACACTAATTGTACCCTGGTTGTTTTGGAAGATTTCATGTAATTTTTCTATAAATGTTTTTTTCCATCCTGTTCTTCCAATGAGATTGCTGTTCTGCAAAAGTTTGGGCTCATCAAGATGTTAAAACATTAATACCCCTATACATTTGTTGTTTTAAGTATAATTATCCTTTTTTAAGTTTTATTGTGACATCAGACACCAAATGTTAATAGCCTTATCATATATTAACAAGAATTAGGACAAGAAATATATATTAACCATATGATTTCTTACTTTATGCTCTAACAGCAAAGTTGCTTGCATGGGAATCAATTATTTGTGTACATTAGCTTAGTATTTCTGCATCCAAATCTGGACTTTTATTTCAGTATGTACAAATATTACTAACACTGTGCAGCTTCCTTTTTCAGGGCTTTTTTTTTTCTTTTTTCTTTTGATATAGATAAGAAATGTTCCGTAATGTATATCAGAATATGATATGTTGAGTTTTTAGTTTAGGGATGTTAAATGCGCACAATCATTTCAAAAGAATAACCCGTTCTCTTTGGTTCACAATGAAGCAAGTTTTGAAGCACCAAAACATTCATACTGTTAAATTGTCAGCATAAATTAGCTTCCATAACTAAGAGTATGAAGACACGACAGTCAAATCCTTAAGGTAAACTCTTTGATGCCCACTATATGTTGCTAGTAACATGAGAGCAAAAATAAAGGAAAATCTCAAATTGCTGTAACGACCTTGAGCTACTGTATAGCATTCGGTTTAGGTTCATTTTTTTCTAAAATATATTTGTTCCAACACGGAGTACTTACCTCGAACTACTTTCTTAGGAGTATCCGGGATTCTCCTCCAAACTGACCAGAATTTTGTGTGGTTTCCCCTATCTCCGTTTTCTACAGTGGGTCCCTCTGTAGCGGATGAATACGCGCCCTGAGGCGACCCGGGTCAGCGAGAGCGCGTGGCCAGGTCTCGGTCACCTGTAGGTTTCTGGTCACAGCGTGATTAACATCTCGCCTCTCTCATCCCGTGCGATCCTTTGTGTCCCCACGCGGTTCCCACATGTTTACCGTTCACCTTATATCCTTTTATCCACCTCTTTCACCTGTGTTCTTGTGTTGCTTGGTGCTTAGTGTGCGGTTATGGAGCATCCACGTCGTTGCCCCGGGCCTATTGCCGGTAAATCTTGTGGTGCGTTCCTCTCTAAGCCGGAGGTTGATCCCCACACCTTGTGTTCATCGTGTATGGGCAGTGTGTGTGCCCCCTCCGCCACGTCCCCAGAGTGCAAGTCTTGGCCCGAGATCCAGTGGGCGCTCTACGGGACCAAGAAGAAGAAGGCGTCCAAGAGATTCCCCAAGAAGACGAGCACCTCCTCGCCCTTGGCGTCGCCCGCTGCCCCGTCGGAGAAAAGTTCCCCGCCACCTTCCCCTACCCAGAGTAGGGGACGAGGTAAGTCTGTTGCGGGGATGCGGCCCATTACCGTTCCCCATGAGTCTGATGTTCCTGATGGGGGGGATGTTGTGTCTGTGCAGGCGTATGGGGGGGGCGGGAGTGTGCTCGGGAGACGAGGTCGTGGTGCCTACAGGGCTCGTCTCTTCCGAATAGCCGATGTGGGGGAAGTCTGCTCCGGCCCCTTCCCCTGCATCGTGGCTGTGCGTTTCAGGTGCTTCAGCAACAGGGGGAAAAGCGGAAAAAGAGAGTCCGCCGGCAGGCTCGTCGAATTCTGACTCCATCGCTTGGACGGCCCCTAGGGTGCCCTTCAGGTCCCGATGCGATTAGAAGAGGAGTTCGTCAGCTGGTTCGGCCCCAAGAGACTGTGCGGTCTCCCCCGCCGCCGTCTTCGACGCTCCCGCCCATCTTTCTGCTGCCGCCCTCGCTGGTGGAACGACACGAGGATCCCCCAGCAGCATCAGACGTATCGGAGGACTCGGCGGGCTCGTCTTCCTCGCCGTTATCGGCCTCGTCCTCCTCAGAAGATTCAGGCCCAAGGGACTCTAGGAAGAAGCTCGCGCTCGGCCCCTTCCAGGAAACGTGCCAGTACCTCCATGAGGAAACATAAGAAGGGCCGTTCATCGAGGGGTAAGTGGGTCCGAGTTACCATCCCACGCAGCGAGCTCCTCAAAGGTAGCCTCTGCTCCAGGCTCTTCCGGGTGGCTCCCTAGAGGCGCTTCATCACCCTCGCGACACGGGTCTTCCTGTAGGTCCGCCCGTCGCTCGAAGTCATCGAACCAAATATCCTTCACCAAACCTGAGTCCGCAAAGGTACCGGCTCCATCCGCCCAACGGAAAGAGCCGCTCCTTCAGCCTGGCAGCATGGCCCCGGCTCCCGGTCCCATGGCAGCTCGTCTCAAGCGCAAGGACCAGCCGGAAAATCTTGGTAGGTCCACGGCTCCACGGAGCTCCGCGGGAGGGAGTAGACCCATGACGGCTACTCCCGTCCCAGCGGAT
Source organism: Palaemon carinicauda (assembly GCF_036898095.1). NCBI lineage: Eukaryota > Metazoa > Arthropoda > Malacostraca > Decapoda > Palaemonidae > Palaemon > Palaemon carinicauda. Next base: position 186,687,199 of record NC_090728.1, on the reverse strand, counting down.
CCGCCCGTACTGCAAGTCTCCGCGCCATCGGTACGGCGGGAGAGAAAGGATCTGGCTTCCTATGTGGCTCCATTCGTGACCGACGAGGCGCCCCACGTGGATGACCAAGTAGCGGAAGGCCTTATAGAAGGAGGAGAGTGCTCTTCTGATGACGTTTCCTCCTACCAGAAAGTGCTAGCGCTCATCAGGCGGCACCACAGGCTGGACGATCCGAAACCCTCGACGGAGCAGGCCTGGCTCTCCAGTCTGGGCAGGTTAGTGGACAACCCGGTCCAGCGGAAGCCATCCCTAATCCTCCCTCTAGCACCGGACGTGAAGCTAGGGATGGACCACATTGACAGATACATCGCGAGACAAGCGGACGCCCCCAGGAGCCAAGGGTCCTCCAGGCTGCTTCTGGGCCTTAGAACGCAGGAACGGTTGTACGTCCCGGACGGTCGCCGGGAGTCCCCGTGCGATCGAGGCGGCGACAGCCACGCTGAATCAAGGGGGTGCAGAAGACAGGGCCTCCTCTGCCCCAGTGTGTTTCTCGCCAGCGGAAGCCTCTATGATGGAGGACATGGCCCAAGACTTGGTTAACGTCACTTCTTGGCTGGACTGGTGGGCCTGTACCCTAGTGGGTTTCCAGTCCTCCCACGACCTCTCCGTACCGGAGAACCAAACTTTGTTGCGGGAACCGATCAGCTCAGGGGGAAAGGCGATGAAGTTCCTAACGTTCCAATCCCTCACGCAAACAGCTAACTGGGTCCTACGGAAAAGAGACACCGTCCTGAATAAGTTACTCCGTAGGCTACCCGAGTGTGAGGCGAGGTGCCTGAGGAGCTCCCCGGTGTGGGGCGATTCCCTCTTCCCCCTGAAGGCAGGCGAAGAAGTAATGGAGAGAGTCGGGAAGCTCAAGGAGGCAGGAGAGCTCAGGCCCCCAACTGCAAGGCGTCCGGCACATAGGAGATCCGCACCAGACGGCCCCCACTCATCGCCAGTCCAGCCTAGGAGGGATTCCCCGTCGCTTTCCTGGCATAAAGCCTCGTAGCCCTCCCGTAGGGAAGTTTGACCCCGCAGGCCTCTTTTAGGTCCTCCTACCCTAACTCTAGGAGAGGGCATTCCAGCCGCCCCTCCAGGAGAAGGTAGGGAGAGAGGCCCCCTACTCCTGCCGAAGCCTCAAGTAGCAGGATGCCTCAAACACTCTTGGTAATCTTAGTGGGACTACGGAGCGGATCCATGCATCGTAGCAGTCCTGAGGGACGGGTACAGGCTGCCCTTCCTAGCGAACCCGCCCCTTCTAATTCCGGACCGACAGGCGGAGTGGTTGGCGCCCAAGGACCCCTTAAAGAAGGCGTTGGAACCAGTCAAGTCTACAGCAGACTCTTCCTGGTGGAGAAGGCGACAGGGGGTTGGAGGCCGGTCATAGACCTGTCGGCCCTCAACAAATTCGTTTGCAAAACCGACTTCAAGATGGACACCCCGAAGTCGGTAATGGCAGCCTTGAGGGAGGGGACTTCATGATGTCCCTAGATCTCAAGGATGCCTATTTTCAGATCCCTGTCCACCCCTCCAGCAGGAAGTTCCTAAGGGTGAAATGGGGTACTGTACCCAAGCGTTGCAGTTCAGGACCCTTTGCTTTCGGCTTTCGACAGCTCATCAGGTCTTCATGAGAGTCTTCACAACAGTCTCGTTCTGGGCTCACAAACAGGGCATCCGCCTGATTCGTTACCAGGACGACTGGTTGTTACTTTCAGCCTCAGAGGGAGTACTGAGGGAGCAAGGCGCGAAGCTTCTACGGTTCTGCAAGGACTTGGGTATAACCATCAACCTGGAAAAGTCACAGCTGATACCCTCCACCAGGATGTCCTACCTGGGGATGGTTCTAGACACCCAGTTGGTGAGGGCCTTCCCCTCCTCAAAGAGGTTGGAAAATCTAGACCGGATAATTCGCCCCTTCCTAGCAAACCTTCTGAGGAGAGCCAAAGACTTGCAGAGGTTAGTGGGCCACCTGGTGTCGTTGGAAAAGTTAGTTCCCCGGGGGAGACTCAAACTCAGAGCAGTTCAGTGGAACCTAAAGGAATTCTGGACCCCGGCGGAGTCCCCGCACGAGGTAGTCATGTCCTCGGAGACGAAGGAGATCCTGAAGTGGTGGCACGACAGAATGAACACTCTCAAGGGAATGCTCTTCACCATCGATCCCCCGGAGATGCTGTTATTCACGGACGCATCGAAGGAGGGATGGGGGAACCCATCTTCTCGACGAGTCGGCGAAGTGGAAGTGGTCCCCCGAGGAAAAGAACTTTCATATAAACGTCCTAGAACTGATGGCCGTTCAAAGGGCATGCATAGAATTTTCCACCTACTCTGGGGAAACACTGTGGCTCTGATGTGCGATAACGCCACTGTGGTGGCCTACGTGAAAAAGCAAGGAGGACTAAAGTCGAAGGAGTTGTGCAGTCTCACGACAGAGTTTCTGGAATGGGCCTCAAAGGAACAGATCGAGGTCACAGCCAGGTTCATTCCAGGAAAGCGGAACATTCTAGCCGACAGCCTCAGCAGGATGGGCCAAGTGGTAGGGTCGGAGTGGTCCCTGCACCCAGAGGTGGCTCAGACGATCATCCTGAAGTGGGGTTCGCCAGTATTGGACCTCTTCGCCACAGAACTCAACGCACAGATCCCCGTGTTTTGTTCTCCTGTGCCAGATCCAACAGCAGCGTTCGAGGACGCCTTTCAACACCTTTGGGACAACCTTTACGTGTATACCTTCGGTCCCTTCGGGATGCTCAGACAAGTCCTCAACAGAGTGAGACAAGCAAAGAACCTGTGGATGACTTTGGTAGCGCCTTGGTGGTCGGAGAGAGAATGGTTCCCAGACCTAAAGGAACTGGCGCGCCTCCCACCATGGCCCCTTCCAGACAGGGAAGACCACCTCCGCCAGCCCCACTTCCAAAGGTTTCACGAAAACCCTCGGTCCCTCCGCCTACACGCGTGGAGGTTATCGAGCGGCTCCTGAAGAGGGAAGGATACTCGTCGAAGACCGCAACAAGGATGTCGGGTTACCTGAGACGGTCCTCAGTCGCAGTGTATCAAGCGAAAGGGACCACTTTTACTAAATGGTGCGCCTCACGGAACATCAGGCCGTTGGAGGCCTCCATTCATAGAATAGCAGACTAGTCGATCTGAGAGACGACGTAGGCATGTCTATCCCGGCCATCAAAGTTGTCCGAGCTGCCTTGGGCCAGGTCTTCCTCAAGGGTCTTGATCTAGGAGCTTCCCGACAAATCTCGATGGTCATTAAGAGCTTCGAGCAATCATGGTCTCCCCGTGCCTCTAGGGCGCCCCAGTGGGACGTGGCTAGAGTCCTGAAGGCTCTGTCTGAGCCGCCCTTCGAACCCCTTAAGAACATCCTAAACAAAGAGCTCACCCTCAAGACAGTCTTCCTCCTAGCCCTGGCATCAGCTAAGAGAGTGAGCGAACTCCATGGGTTATCGTACGAGGTCTCGCACACGAAAGGTTGGTGAGATTTAAGTTTCAAGTTCCTGCCCGACTTCGTAGCCAAGACGCAGAACCCAGCTTACTGGGACCCAAGGTTCAAGGGTTTTTTAGTGCCAGCGATTCCGCGATCGGACAACCCGAGGGACTTGTTGCTGTGCCCAGTCAGGGCAGTTAGAAAGTACCTGGAAAGGACGGCCAGACTTCGCCCTGGGATCAAGCGTCTGTTAGTCTCCTCGGGCGTGGTGAAGAAAGCAGTGTCCAGGAATACTGTCTCTTTCTGGTTACGACAGGTGATTATGAGAGCCTACGACAGTACCGGAGTCTCCCTACCGGGTAAGCCGAGACCCCATGATATTAGTAGCCTGAGCACTTTGCTGGCCTTTGAGAAGAACATGGCTGTGGGCCAGATCCTGAAGGCAGGCACATGGTCCAGGCAGTCCACCTTTACGGCCCACTACCTGAAGGACTGTACTAGAAAGTCTTTGGACGGCTTCTCTATTGGTCCGGTCATTTCTGCGCTCTAAAAGATTTAAGGTTGTAGCCCCAGGGAAGCCATGGGAAGTAAGTCCAAGCGACACAAGTTCCTTCCTTACCTTCCCCCCCCCCTTATTCCTGCTTCCCCTCCATTCCCCTTATTCCTTAACCCTGCCATGTGGGAAACGTTCAGATGGAAGCACCCGTGTCCGGAGATCCTTACTGAGGTGAGTTACTCAAGTTTTTTACACTGTCAGAAGAACCTAGTCTCCTATCTAGGTTCAATCTTTATTATCCAGCCGGTCTCTCGGCCCGTAAGACCACCCCCTGCCTCCTGAAAGTATAAGTCTCCTAAGAAAGTAGTTCGAGGTAAGTACTCAGTGTTGGAACAAATCACAAATTTTAAGTAATTTGTATTTTTCCTAACAGTACTTACCTCGAACTACTTTCGGGTTATGGCCCTCCCATCCTTCCCCGAGTGTCTTACAGGACTTTGATACCATATCTATCATGAACTTACTGGTCACCGAGACCTGGCCACGCGCTCTCGCTAACCCGGCTCGCCTCATGGCGCGTATTCATCCGCTACAGAGGGACCCACTATAGAAAACAGAGATAGGGGAAACTACACAAAATTCTGGTTGGTTGGGAGGAGAATCCCAGATAGTCCTAAAAAGTAGTTCGAGGTAAGTACTGTTAGGAAAAATACAAATTACTTAAAATTTGTGATATTTTACAACAGAATAATCAGAATTAATTACAATAACATTTCCAGATATGAATATAGTTGTGGTGAAAAAAGACTAAGGTTAGCTACACGGACATACTGTAAATATTCGTAAAATAAAAAAAAATAATAAAAGTTTGCTCTATTTTCTTCATGAAGAGGTTTTGTAACGTCAGAGTTATAATACACCTCTGGTTTCCTATTTAACAAGGAAGATCTTGTGTAAATTACTCGGACCATGTGGGATTCAACTCTATAATCCTAGCATAGGCCTATTTTATGCTAATGCCCAATTTTCCATTTTTAATGAGTATTTGAAAATATCTATTTGGAGACTTATCCTATGTCAGTTCGATTGGTGGTCATCAGAGAGTTAATGGCTTGTGTAGAAGTCTCCAAAAGTTAAGACAAATGCATGATCTTATAGTATATACCATATTGAAATAAAGTAAGCCGTCTAAAGGTAACTACCATACATGGGTAAATTGGGTAAGAATTGTCAGACAGTTTTATACAGTACTGTACTACCTAAATGAACATCATTTTGAATGTAGCTAAAGTAATAATGTACATTATTTCCTTAGATGTCTGAAAATAACTTAATTAATTGGGCAATAAAAATGTTTAAAAATTAAAACTGTTCTATATGATGATAGCTTTAGAAATAATAAATTAGATATAGGTTTTTTACAATTTTAATTGAGTCGGCTAATCCCCAGAACACTTACATTTTTCATCTTGCAATAGTGTTGTTAGGTTAGTTTTTTCTCAAAGTTTAAGCTGGATAGGTATACTGTATAGTATGTATTGTATTTTTTTAAGAACGGGTTATTCCTTAAAACATTTTCAAAGATGTTTAATCCTAACAGTATAGTAATTGGAAATATTCACCCAATTTCACGAACTTTCCTGGTATGTTTTTTTCATATTGATATTTTGGCTAAGTGGTGTCTGAGTCACAATTTTGATTTTAGGATAAATGTTTTCTGTAGTTAAATTTTATGTTTGAATAAAGGTTACGGTTATTTTAGCGGTGATACACTAAAGATTGGTTATTCTAAACTGCAGTATTTCAAGTTCTTGATGTTTTGTGTGTTAACTTGAAGAAAAAATTGGTTGAAAGTAAACACTTGCAGCATAACTTAAAAAGCTTCATTTTATTATTCATTTGGGATGTTAGTATTTTGTACCATTAAACAGAATTAACGAATTTATTCATAATGAAAATACCCTCTGAAGGTCCATAGTAATTTAAAATGGAATTTGTATATGGATAAGAACAGTTTAGAATGGAATTTTTTTTACAAGTAACCATTTCGTTAGTACTGTACATATGCAAAGATAATGATTATTCCTTATCTTTTTTATTGAAATAGGTATAGTGTATAAGCATGTACAGTAACTGGACTGTTGCACACAGTACCCAAAGAAGCATTATCATATGGCCATAGCTAAATATTACTTGCAAAGTAGTACAATAATAGCAGTTACTGTACATTGTAATACAAAAATAATAGCAAATACTGTACATTGTAATAGTGAAATCCATTATAATAATGGTGTTTACAAGCAATTGCAGAGAGTTGAATATACAGTACTGTGTAGAGGTTGTTTCTGGAGTGCAGTTAAGCCTATTTCAAAAAGGTGGGGATGAAATTGAGACTAAAAAGAAAATCAAACAAATGAGAAAACGAAAATGAGAGAGAATGACAAAATAACCAGAACTTTCGTGAACCCCCAAGACCCATGGATGTAACTTTGTCACCTCATTTTTCATATAGGTAAAAAAAAAAGCTGTGGAGCTATTAACATTTAACTTTGAATAACTCGAGTATTATGGAACAATGGTAGACGTCCGTAATGGGAAGATGTCAAATGTGGCATGAGAGGCTCTAAAAATAATTTGAAATCTCTTTGTCTGACCATGAAACAAATCTTGAAAGAATAATGACCTTGAGGAAAAGAATTCGAGAGGTTAAGTAAAATCTTAAAAGCACCACATGGTGGCCAATGTGGTAACGTTCCTGACTAGTGAACGCCAGACTGGTGTTAGAGTCCAGCTCAAACTCGTTAGTTTCTTTAGTTGCTGCAACCTCACCCTCCTTGTGAGCTAAGGATGGGGGGATTGGGGGAGCCTATAGGTCTATCTGCTGAGACATCAGCAGCCATTGCCTGGCCCTTCTTGGTCATAGCTTGGGTGGAGAGGGGGCTTGGGCACTAATCATACGTACAGTATATATGGTTAGTCTCCAAGGCATTGTCTTGCTTGATAGGGCAATGTCACTGGCTCTTGCCTCTGCCATTCATGAGCAGCCTTTAAACCTTTAAATGGGCAAACTTTCATCGATAGAGTATTTATTCATTGAGTGCCACAATAACTGAGGGTGAAATTAACATGCTTTTGAGACCTGTTTACAGTCCCTGTACTGTATATCGTGTCGTCGCAATCTATTTTGCTATCCATGGTAAATATGTAAAGATTTAGAAATGCTATAATTTATGAATATTGTGACAGATTTCCAGCTAAACATATGTGCACGCACACTTGCTGCTTATATACCACGTAGATCTTTGTGACCTTATAGAGAATTTATTGAAATCTTGCTCGTAATAGTTTGTAATGAAAATTTTTTAAATCCTTTGGTTTCTGATTTTTAAGATTACTATGACTACAATATAAAGTGGGGTTTCATTTTTTATCTTGAATTTTCAAGAACTCTTTGTAAAAGTTTAGTAAAATACTTTGAAAAGTTTTCAAAAAGTTTTGCTGCAAGTTATCAGTTTTAATATTTTGGTGTGTTGTAACATTTTTCCACTAGATTCAAACCCATGAGTATTTTGAAAAGTTAAAAGCCCAGTTGTTTATATTTTATCATATACATTGATATTTATTTTATGCAAAAGGAATTTTTATAGTATTTTTTTTTTAGACATGAAGATATGTTACTTTATAGGGAAAATAATCTGAAGAACAGAACAGGACTTGCTTACAAAATCCTGTAATTCTGGATATAGCTGTAGGGAATGAAAGAAAGTAAATTTTTTTGCAGCATAGTGCAGGATTTTATTTGGTTTGGTACTGATCTGCTCAAACAAACTTTTGAGAAACTGAAGTGATCTGTGGAAAACTAGTATGTCCTAAATTCATATGGTGGACAAAAGGTAATTGTGCCTTTGTAAATGGATCTTTAGGCCCTTGTAAGCCATTTGAAATTTGATACATAAAGTTGTAATGGTATATGTATGTAAATAATTTCTTGCAGGATTGGCTATTAGCTGGCTTGAACTTGTATAGGGAATAACTAGGGTTCGAAAATAACTTTAATTTTAAATGGGGAACATTTAGTTTAGCACAGCTTTTCATAAATTGCTCTGCTATTATCTGAAATGTAGATTATTAGGAGTGATATCACATGGTTTAATGGACAAGGTTTGTACTGGAAAAAAGTTGGCGCTTCGAGTATAGAATTGCAAAACTCTTTGGGTTCTCAGAAATTGTTGTTTTTTGTTTCTGCTGCCCTATTCTAACTTGACTAAATCTGCAGCATAATATTTAACATTTTTTTTTATCAGTACAGGTATTTATTTCTTTGTGCGGGCAAATCATATAAAATGCCCACTTTTCTTCTGCAGGACTACCCCAAATAATTACGTGGTTGAATATTATGAAAGATATAAAGAAAATATTCATATTTATTTTACTCAGTATTTTATCTATAATTGAACATTTCCTTTTAAAATTAATGTGATTCATTGATAAAGATTAACAAATATTTGAATCCTTTTAAAGTCTTTACGCTATAAAATGTAAATAGTATTTAAAAGGAGAAAAATGGAGAATAGACAACATGGAGGATGTTACTATGAATGAATAACATCAAAACCTGTGACTGTACCATTGTCAGGTGATTTTTCTAATTAAAATCTTCGTTTACTTTGTAAAACTGACTTGATGTTTTGAAATTTCACAAAATTGGAGTTCTAGCCTTTTCCTTTACAGTAAAACAGGGTTCGTTGTGTTTTTATAATTTTTGAATGAAAACCTGATATTGGCTCGCTTTAAAAATGGGCAAGAAATCCCACGTACCAAGCACAATTTAAATGTAATTTACCACTTTACATTCATTTATTGATTTAGTGATTTAGTGACTAATTTCCAGTTTATATCCCAGTGCAGGTGATTGTTGGTCTGTGTGGAGAGATTAAGACAAGATGGAGGAGATACCTTTCTTCATCACAATTAAATTCATTCTTTTGCTATAGTTTTCTTATTTTGATTATTTGAAAAAAAAAAATGATAGTAAGTTGAAAGGATGGCGATCCATATATTACTGTACCTTTGATTCTTACAAGTACTGTATGAGGTATTTCTTATTACATAATTTAAAAGATTTAATTAGGCCTGTTCAGTGCAAATTTCGAGTTTAATTTATTTTTTCTAATATGACAGAAATGGAAATCAGCCTTTTCTCAGTATGTATATATATTTAATTATTTATGACAAAAAACAGAATTTTAATAATAATTATACTTATCTGAGTATATATATATTTATATTATTTATGACAAAAACAGAATTTTATTAATTACTCTTCCTGATGTTCATAATGCTTCTCTCTCGATGCTTGGTTTAATACAGATGTTTACCCTAAAAATAAATTTTTCCAGTTTTCCTTCCCTTGAACAGGTTTAGGCCTTTTAGAACACCGAGACAAAGCTGTCCATTAATGGTGATGGCATTGTCTTGGTGGTTAATGGTAATGACCTCGTCTTTGGTATGATGCAGATCCTTTAGTCTTAGTCAAAACTGAAACCCTATCTTCTAGACATCGCTACTCATTGAGAGGAGAGAACCATGTGCTGTTTATTAACATCAGGTGAGTCTAGAGATAATAAATTTCATTATTAAAATTCTATTTTTATGAAATGCCCCTTATTTTCATAATGCTGGCTCTTGATACATTGACAGAAGTGTGTCAGTAAAAGAAGGAAAAAAACAAAAGAAATTTAGTCCTTAAATAATAAACCTCTCTAACCTTCGAGTCTAGTACAATCATAACTAATTGTCACTATACGATGATATAAATCAAACCTCCAGATTGTTATCAAATTGTATACTTGAGTAATTGCTCAGCACTGAGTATTTTCCAAAATAAAACTAATACTATAAACTAATTGAATTTACATAATTAAAAAAAAACTACTACAATACCTAAATCTCACAATCTTCAAGTTAATCTTGGCAATAGTGTGAGGCAAAAACAGACTTGTTTCACCGTTGAGTGGCCGCTAAGACACTTTCCGAAGAGAGATTTCTACAGATTGAGATTTAGCTGCACTACTTATATCATGAACCCTAGCCTTGCATCTTTCATCTGACTTGGATCCAATTCTTTGAGAACCTTTGACTAAACGTTTTACAAGAAATGACAACATTTTTGGATGAGGACAATTTGAAATAACCCCACTAAACAAATTGGGAATCTTTCACCTTTGTTTAGTTTTATCCAAATAATATTTAACAGCTTTCGCAGGACAAATTTCTCTTATTCTCGTACATATCTCCTACTTTTTTTTTCCAAAGAGGGTATGTGAAATGACTGAGCAATTCCTTTCTTATAATCACTTTTGGTTCAGATTGTAAGTAAAAGAGTTTAATTAACCTTTTCTCCAAAACTTCTATTATATGAAAGACCTTGTACAGTAGTTCATTATTGTGTTCAAGCGACATTAAAGCAAACAGAAAGATCTATCAAAGGTTTAAAACGAACTGTTTCTAAATATTCTAATACTACATCTGGATTCTAATAAATCATTCTGACAGCTGGAGGGTCTCAATATTAAATCCCAAATACATTAGTAATAATACCTGATGTGAATAAATCCAAGCCAAGAATTTTGAATGTGTATCCAATGGGGATCTATAACCCTTGATAGTTGAAAATGAATAGCTTCTTTACATAAAAGGAAATGAAAACGTTAAAATATTAACCAAACTAGTTATCGTCCCTGAAACATTCCTTGATTTAAAGATTTTAAAGGTTGCTCATGAATGACAGGCAAGGAACAGGACAATGCCCTAGAGGCCTAGAAACACCATATACAGTATATATATGATCAGTACCCAAGCCCTTCTTCCTCAAGCTAATACCAGGGAGGGCAAGGTAATTGCTGCTGATGACTATATGCTCTCCTAAATCCCCATCACTAACTAACTATGATGGCAAGATTGCAGACACTAATTGTACTGTACTACTAACTATCGAATTTGAGTGGAGCTCGAACTCGCTTCAAACAGATTGTCTGGTAGGGATGTTTCCAATAGGCTAGCACAGTCCTAAACTAAAGGGGCACTCGGTAGTGCAGACCTACGCCACAGCAGCTTATTTCTCGATTGTGACCTTGACCTTTTGAAAATTTAATAATTTCCAGTTTTTTTTATATAACAGTTAATCCCTGCAAGTTTCATTACTCTACAGTTGAAATTGTGGCCAGGAAGCTGTTTACAAACAAATGTGCACACATGCAAACAGGGGGTAAAACATAACCTCCTTCCAACTTCGTTGGTGGAGGTAAAAATAATTCCATTGCCTTTAATACATGTTACTAGTTGGCTACCTTTTGGAGCCTTAAATAGACAATCTCGAATACTTCAAAAACCCTTTGTCTTGGAGAATAGGATGGACGGTCTCCTTGTAGTTAGAGGTAATACGTAGTTTGGGTGCTTTGACCTCAAAACCAGTTTTCTGAGAAGATTAGTCTTGTACGGCAACAGTCTGATATTTAATAACAGAGGCTACAGATCTGGAAGCCACTCTTTGCAGTTAGAAGGAAACTACTAGTCTTCCTACTGTTCATAGACACTGAACTTCTTTATCACAGCTTGAATCATGAAGAAAGGAGGAAACAAGTTCATATCTAGATGTGACCACTCCAGCAACAGGGTATCCACCTTCCATGCAGTTGAATCTGAAACTGGTGAGCAAAACTTCTTTCTCTGAACGATGTCAAAAACATCCACGTTTGGTCTTTCCCACCAATTGAAGTTCTTTTGACACTCCAACAAATACAGACTCCTTTAGTTTGGAAGAATCTTTTTGTCCTCAACTGATCCCGTATGTAGGGCATTCACTTTCCTTGGAACAAATAAATTTGTCAAAGACAATAGAACCTCTGGTATATGTAAGAGATCAATATTTAAGTTGTTACTGATATTTAAGATATTTTATATTTCTTTCTTTTCATGCAGTTTATTTCTTACTTCTTTTCCTCACTTGGTTTATCCATGTTGGAGCCCTTGGGCTTATAGCATCCTGCTCTTCCAAATAGGGTTGTAGTTTAGCTAGTAATAATAATAATAATGGTAATATCCAGATAGGGATGCTGACCTGCTGCTTCTGTTTCTGAATATAACCCAATATTGTTGTGTTGTCTAAAAATAGACATGTACTTCACCATTACTAGCAATTCCCGAGTTTCGAGCCTTAAACTCAGCTAAACGTTCCAGGCAATTAGTAGGAAGAGTATTCCTTCCTTGTCCTCTTTCTCATCAGATGTAGATAATATAGTTACTCCCTACCTTTCCTTGGAAGCACCTGTGAAAAGAGATATGTCTGAAACGCTCACTTCTAAGGACACTCCCTCGGGTCCCACCAATTCAGTAGTTGTTAGTTCTGCATCGGTGAAATACAAATTGTCTAGATTGAATACCGTTCCAATTTTGGTTGAGGGGATAGCGGAAAGCTCTCATCTTGAAGCAACCCATTAGAACAAACTTCTCTGAAGAAGCTTTTGGCCCTAACAGTCTCTTCTACATCCAAACAGACAGACTTCATCTGCTTGAAGTTTTTCAACAAAAGAAAAAATTGGTTTTCCAAAAGAAAACCTAAAATAGTTAGTTACTATTATCATTCCTAGATATAGAATCCTCAGATTTGGAATCACAAGACTTCTCTCCAAATTGACCAGGACTACCAACCTTTCAAGCAACCTGGATAACCACACTTGTTGGTTAAACCCAAATCCTTTCCAACGAAGCTTTCAAAAATAGTCGGTCATTTAATTACGAAGGAACCCTTATTACAAAATAATATCCATTTCAAGATAGGAGTAATCATCCTGGTTATGACTTGGGGAGCTGTCCTGACTCCTGAGACCAAAACACTGGCACTTGAATTTGATAAGCATTTGAAGCGTTCACAAACCAAACAAGATTCCTGAATTTTAATGAAAAAGTATTGGAAAGTCAAATATATCAAAAGCATTTTCTTTCTCAGGAGTGTTGAGGATGTTTCCGTCATAAGCTTGGTGAGAACCGTTAACCTGCTCAGAATAGAAACATGTAGAACCTATCTCCGACCTCCCGATGCTTTATAGGATTAGGAATAAATTGTGCAAAACAAAGATGGATCCAAGACACCTTCTATAACATTCTTCTCTAAAAATTTTGCAGTCCTTCAAAACATGGGACTTTGCTGAATTGCTTAGATAACCTTGATAAGGTATAGGATCTTAAGTAAAGGGAGGATTGAAGGAACAGGGATTTTATAGCCGTCTTTGACTATGGACAGCACATATGGCTTAGGATGTAGGCATTCCTATACCTGATATAAGTGGTAAAACCTTCCTCCTATAAGGATCTGTTAGTAGAGACTGTCTTAGCGTTCTTTTATAAGTTAGACTCGTCACAATGGCCTACCAGTTTTACAAAACTAATTCCATGGAGGAGAAAAATTCAAGACATAGTAGCTATTGGAAGATAGGGAAAAGTAGGGGACTTATAAGAAAGTGACTTTAGTGTTAATTTTCATCCTGGAAACCTTTTGAGCCATCATGTTATAAATTCTATTTTCTATTTGAATATATAACCCAAAATAGGGGATGAAATTCTATCCGAAAATAGAACCCAAAATAAGGGGATGAAATCAAGGTGTCTGTGTATCAGACACTCCCAACCTATGTTAAAATTCACAAAGGCTGCTTCAGCTACGAAGATTTAAGATCCTGATTACCTGCAATCTCCTCTTTCATAATAACTCCTACTATAGGATCTAGAAAGAAGAGGATTAAAAGTATACTCTCTACTTAATTACCAGCTGCATTTCTGTACTTAATCAGCTAAAATAAACCTGTATTTAAAGATTTTCTTTTTACATCAACGACTGGTTTAAAAGAATTTACTAGATCAGGTTCAATAACAAGGTTAGGAAATTGATTTGTTATACAGATCAAAGACTGCTTTTGTGTGAGAGAAGGTCTTAACACTAAACAAGAAATTAAATTGGAAGCTTATCATTACAATTGAGATAATGATTTATCTAAAAATTTCTGTAACTTGCAAAGTTTTAAGTAATCTTAAAGGCATCGAGAGACGACCTGGAAGAATGAGTAGTATTAGAATTTATTTTGTGCAACTTATTTGGTTACTTTTCAGAGACAAGTTTACTTAACGATTTAAGAGGATATACCCCATCAGAGTCGAGCTCTTCCTCTGTATTGTCTTCATTTTTATTTTCCTGGACCGCTGAATCCTCTAAAAAGGTACGTATTTACAGGCTTTCCTTTTTTATGTTCTATATTTCTAACAGTGCACCTGCGCTAGGCAAGGGACTCTTTTCGCCCGTTGAGATACTGGCACCTACATTAATGCTGCTAGGGAAAACTCAAAGGTCTACTTGCGGGTGAGGCTATATTAAACCAATGCTCACCCCTATTCAAAATCTGATGCAGCCGTTCGGCTCCCGCTGAAGCTTCATAAGGTTTGATCTTCTTGTTCTTTAAGAATCGTATGATATGCCATGCCCTTGATATAGGTATAAAGGGTTATCTTGAGCATCTATTTCCAAAAGTGGAGGAATATTAAGATCCAGGCAACCAGTTCCGTCTACCATCTCCGAATATTGTGGTTGTAAAGAGCAGATCATATCACAAAAATTATAGGTTTTGAAATAACTTGGAGTTTGCTCGGAGTTCAATATAGGCCAGGTTAGGATAGTCCATGACTTTGCTTGAAGACTCGCTGGTCTTCATAGATTTTACAGATGAAGCAAAAGAGGGAAAAAGCTAACAAGCTAGTTACTATGAAACCCTAAAAGCTCATTCATCACTAGACATTAACACCAATATCCCCGCTGGAATTAATTTGCCTAATATTCTCGACATTTTCCAGAATGAATTTCCTTTTACATTTGGAACTCTTGAATGGTCAATTACCATCTGAACAAACACAACTATCCATATTATTTAAATCTCAAGATTAGCTTCAGCCTGAGACATAAAAATAAATAATATTATCGCCCTGCAACAACAACTGTGAACAACTCTCGCAAGAATTACTAACATGTCCAGAAGCCATCCCTTATTACTAATAACCTAAATCACACACAATTTCAGAATAGGAGTTGAGGGTTGGTTTAAAAATGATGACTAGAACGTGAGGGTGACTCGGAACTTATTTCTTTTTATAAGATTCTTCTTCGACTAAAGCTTTTCCCGCTATGCAGGGTCGCTGTCGCCAATTCTAGAGAGCCGTTTCCAAGTTCTTTTATCTCCTATGTCCTCCATTGTGAGATCTTTCTCCTCCATATCTGCTGTTACACACACTATCCACCTTCTTTTTGGTCTCCCCCTCCTCCTTTTATAGATGAGGTACTGAATTAGGGGCCTGGGCCTATTCAAAGAAAAAAACTAGAATTTTTTTAATTTTAGGGTATAAATCTTGTCAACCAAACTTTGAGAGATTAGCATTATGAGTATCAAGGGAGTTTCTTATGAGTAATACATAGTTTTGACAACTGGCTTGAAAATTAGGAAAACATGTTTACCTCTCTCATTCCTAGGAACAACCTTTGTAACCTCAAGGTTAAAGTTGTACCACCATGAGAAGAAAATTAATATATTTCAGCAAAGATTTATTTTGAAATGTGATATACACAAGTTAATTATGTATCTCCTCAACTATATGAAGTTGAAAATGATGGAGAAGGTTGAACAAAGCATCATCTACTGTACTAAGCTTTAAGGAATTTGATTGTTAATTATGAATAGTGCATTAAAATTGGAATAAACTAAAAATTGAATACTCATTGAATTGCAAAAGATCTAAAAAGAACTTTTCCACTTAAGAAATTATTCTTGAAGAGTTTTTAGGTACATTATTTAAGTGTCTTTTCATTAAGTATGTCTTCTTCAATTGCACAAAAAAATTGTTTTATTGAGAAAGTCTTAAGATTTTCTGTGATCAATCTATTCTGAAAAGGTGATTCAATTTCACTTGCATTCTACCTTGTTTCGATTATTGTTCTCCGGTCTGGTCTTCAGCTGCTGATTCTCATCTTAATTTGATGGACAGGTACTTAAGGTCTACTAAAGTTCTAATTTGAGATCTACTGTACATCTTAATCGTTCAATTAGTTCTCAATACTGCACAGTATTCTACAAGTTTTATTCCAGCTATAACCAAGTTGTGGAATGATCTCATTCATTTAAGCTGACTCCAGCCTGAGAGGGGATTCTAAAGTGTGTAGTACCGGGAATGTTTTGACGTCAAGCGGACATCGTAGTGAAGGGGTTAATGACCTGCACTTTTAAGCAATATTTAGGTTTATTAGAAAATAAAGTCATCCTTGGATATCTCTACTAATGGTGTACCGTTCGAATGCATTCTTCCCTGGTGTCTACCCGGGCAATCCCCAGAGGAGACAGTAGGGAAAGCATTTATTCTTTTAAACTTTGAAAGCTTCCCATTTGGGGATTTAAGCTATATGACTTATAGGCAAGTGTCAAAATAATTTTATTATTAAAATTTGTGGTAAAAACATGTTAATGATCATTAGGCAGGTATAGAAATAAGAGTTTATTATTAAAATTCTGTTTCATTATTAAAAATTTTGTTTTTAATGTCAAGTAGTGCACCAAGCACTTCTTTAGTTGATAGTTTATATTTTGAAGGTAAGTGAAGATCTAATAAATTGTAATATCTAATATGTTTTATCCCATGTTTTGATGGTTAGAAATGTCATGAGTAAATTTTCTGTAAAGTAACCAATTTATCCTGTATAAGTGACAGGACAGATGAAAACTATTACAATAGATAGTTTCTTGCTTCATTTGAGAGAAAGAGAGTTATACTAGTTAATTACATTTAGTACAGTACTGTAAGTCATGAGACTGATTTCCATTACTGTCTTTTCTATAGAAGGTCAAAATGCTGGGTGCCATTCTTCTTGGATTGAGGAATAAAAATATTAATATAGAGTAAACAATTTTGAACAGTTTGGAGAGCCAAATACAGAAGTTTTAAGAATAACATCAATTTAAGCACTTTTAGGATTTAGGATAAAGTAATCCATAGTGTTCAGAGTGTGGTTTGCATTTAATCTTATTGTATAGGGACTTTCTTGCCTTCAATTAGTTATCTGATAAAGTGAATTACTTTATGCAAGTTTTTGCCGACATGTTTACTGGTGTAATTTTTCAACTGTAGCCTCTGAAATTTCCATAATTTTGAATATATAAATATTGGTAAATCTCCATAATTTCTTATTTATAAAATTTGATACTGAAATTTCCATAATTTTGAATATATAAATATTGGTAAATCTCCATAATTTCTTATTTATAAAATTTGATACTGAAATTTCCATAATTTTGATTATATAAATATGGGTAAATCTCCATAATTTTTTATTTATAAAATTTGATAGTGTTGATGTACCATTGAGATTAGTTTTCAATGTCGAGGGAATTGGAAATATTACAATACAGTATACTAATTCAGCTGAATATTCCAAATAACTATTTTTTCCCACCAATATCCTAATCGATGTTAACAAATTGAAGTAAACAAATGTTCATATGTAGATAATGAAATGTTTCGTCTGGTTTACTAGAAATAATTAAGAAAGTCTTTTGATGCATTTCTTTATTTAGAACATCAGTTAGTGTCCAAAATTTTCTGTAAGAAAAACCAGCAGTTGTACATACAGTACATGAACATTCATTGTATAAATGAAGTGTACATTTATACAATTTTGGAAATCACAAGAGTATGGCATATACTAAATCAATAAAAAACACTTAACGTTTTTTACATCCATCTCAAAACACGCAAAACCACATTTCCACGTGTAATAGTGGGCAATAAATTGAGGCAGCATTAACAAACAACAAATTCAAGGATTAAAATATATACAGTAGTTGAATTATTTAGTGATCAAATTGTTTGTTTTATTTTTAAAATTTTCAGTAACTCAAACTCAATATTTGCCCAACTTGTGGCCATTAGCATTAATCACTGTAGTAATTTCTGAGAACCAAGAGTGAATTGTAATAAGAAATAAAATGCAAATTAAATTCTGTATTAAAGGTTATATACTCGTTAAAAGGGCTAGTGTAAAAGATTGTACTTTGAAAGATAATTGTATGAAATTGACAGCAAATTTTATACAATGTTAATGCATACGTCACAGAGCTCCACCTACATCTATTCCAACTTGATCAGTCCATTCTAATTTACAACTAGCCTGGTTGCGAGTTGATTTGGAATCAGGGATCATCATTGTTGTATTTAAGATAACTACTTTTTACCAATTTGCTGCTGTGGTAGGTTAAAATACCCTTTTACGGTACATTACATCTATGCAAACCATGATTGGAAAGTATTCTCCTTCAGATCATTTCCAATGCAACAGCGTCTACCAACTGTCACTCTTGGACAGGATGGTGTACATATTGTAAATTTGTATTATTAGTGAAGCATTACATAGGTAATAAAAACTATTTTGTTTACTTTTACAAGTTTTATGTAAAAGTATTTGGTAATGTTGGTGAAGGGATTTAACCAGAGAGGAAAGTGTGCTCTTACAGATGTTTAAGACTTGCCGGAAATACCTTGTAAAGCGCAGTACTTCAATAACTATGTAAAAGGAATCTAGGTTAATAGTACTGTATGATTATGAAAAAAAAAAAAAACAGAAAGGAATATAAAATCAAAATGTTTATAATCGTGCTCCAAGTATTTTTTATTGTGAAATTTGCCGAGACAAGTCTGCAATTATTCAATTAGTTTATTGCTTCACACAAACTATTTTGAAGTGTAAAATATATTTTTTTATCTGAAGAGAAATCTTAATATGAAATTTTGAATAATTCCACGGCAAATTTGATTAAAGGGTAATTTCTTAGCTAGGACAATTTGGATTTGACTTACATTGTTATTTGGTACAGTATTGCTTTTGTATTTCCTAAGTCAATCAGGGTGACATAGAATATTATTTTTCTGAAAACTACTTACTCATGAGGATAACTACTCTCTAAAGTTCAAGTACATGAACTCGTGTTCAGCCTACATATATCCTTGTTCATTTGTCAATAACAGTCATATTAGAAGAATCTTTCGTTCCCAAGACATACAAATTGAAGGAAGCTTTCATACGTGAATCAAATTAGCAAGGATTTTATAATTCTAATGTAGTGGGAAAAAAATTGTGTGCTATTGCTTACACATAACATAAACATGGAGAGAAGGGGGTGATGGTCTATTTTCTTTATAAAATTGTGTGGGACACCTCCCTCTATTGAAACACAACTTCTTGTGAGGCTTATGACTTGGGAGTTTCGAGGAGTATACATGGCACTACCAGTAGTTGTCCGTTGTGTAATGTTCAGTGATGGCAGGAGGGTAGCTATGTTCATGAGAGTTAATTTTTCTAATTTTATTTAGCATTTTGTTCATCTATGCTTAATGTGATGATAATTTTGTCTGATAAAAAAATATTTTAGTTTACACTTTTGGAATGTTTCCCCATTTGCATTTTAGTAGGATAGAAAATTTCTTCTAAGCTTAAACTATAATAGAAAAATATTTCCATTTAGCACCCTTTTGTCGATATTTTTGTCTCTTTACATGAACATAGTTACTGAACTGCATAGTTCAGAGAGTGAGGAAAGAAAAGTTGATTTTGCATGGAAGTTGTGAAGTGCACTAGGTCTGCTACTTGCATGTTGCCACTTTTATTGACTAATATAAATTACTACTCTACATGATGGAAACAGCACATTCTTTGAAAGTTGTCCTTTTCTTAATACAGCAGGAAAGTATTTATGAATTCTTTGAAACTCTTTACTTGTACTGTTCCCTTTTGTTTTTTTAAATCTTGATTGCCACCCCCTGAAATGTCCTCTCATTTGTGGTACTCGGTGGTAGAAGTAGAAACAATTTAGTCCTCTTGTCAAGTGCTGTTGTCCACCATGTTTGTGTTTTGAGACTCATCTGTTGTTTGCTTGCAATATAGTGCTAATGCTTTTGTTGTATAGTTTTTTGTACTGTAGTATATTCAGCATTTGGAGATATGCTGGATTGTCATTACTTGAAATGTTTATCGAGGTGAATGTAAAATTTATACATAGTTTTATAATGCTCTCCCAATATGAGAATTCCCTCCATATATTTGTATGTAATGAGATCTTTGTTAGACAAAGTACTTTATTGAGGTATTTGATTACTTTAATCTTTGTACTCAGTACTGTATACAAAGGTGACTATTTTGAAGACTGAGTTTTGTGAATTTGCAGTAAAATATCAAATTTGGTTCATAAAAAGTAGCCAGTGACTTAATTCGTTTGCATTGCTGTCGACTTTTATATTTTCTTGAAAATACCAACTTCATAATGAATCCCTCTTAATAATTTTCTGTCATTTCCATATGCTCTAATTGCTTTGTCAGTTTTTTTGTCCATGAAATGGCTTTAGCCATTATTTAATCTTATAGCTCTTTTTCTTTTAAAAGTTAAATGTTGCAAGCTTGTATGACTGCATTAATTATCTTTTATCTTGTACTCTTATTCCATTTCCTTTTCATACAGTAACTGTCGGCAGTTGTTACATTATCACACACTAGAAATTGCATTACCTCAAATAAAACATTACCATTGTGCTTCAAGTACAATACAGTACGTAATTGCTGTACAAACACAAATTTATTCAGTAATTACAAACACAAATTTATTTTTGTCTCCATTCTAGATTTGTATAAAATTGTCTTCGTCTTGCATATGACCAAATGTTGATTATACCCTCAGAACATCTTTAATGTCACTAACACCCATATTTGGGTGGTAGTGACCTCTACGCTTCATGGATGGTTGCTGGCCAGGTGGGGGAGTGGGGGACTGCCATCATCCATGCATGTGTAGTGTAGTTTGTAGTCATTAGAATAATGGGTTTTTTATTTATGTTAAGATCAATAGGTTACATTTATTGAAATTTTGAAATTTACCATTCATGGACTTCATAATATTTTTAGTACTGTGCATCTTAGGAATATGTTTATATCTTACCATATTTGATTATGCTGTACTGCACATTATAAATTTTTTGTGATATACTGTATTGAACAATTGTTTGCATGAATTCGGAACTTGACAGTTGTTTTTAGTCTCATTATAGTTTTTTGTTAAATTTATTCCAATACCATGTAGATTAGGTTGTTTTAATGATAATGTACATGTAAGTTTGTGAAAAACCATTTTCTGAAATTGCTTTATTCATGATTAATCTCTTCATTTTTGTCTTGCTCTTTTAACTATATTTTTATTCTATAGTAACTTGAATGCTAATTGATTGACAGGGTGCAGGTAGATGGTATTGAAAGTGTTTTTTCAGAGGTCATTTGTAAAAGCTCTGTTTATACTGAAGATCATTTTATGTTAAAGGGGCTTTATTTTGCTTACCCTAGCTCCCAGGTTTGTATAAATCATAAACAAATATCAATGAAACAATTATGACATATGCAATAAGTATTTATACAAACAGAGAGAATCCGCTTTCTTTAAATTTACTTTCTGAATCAGTCAAAACCTTAAGTGGTCTTATATGTGATATCTGGAAAGGGTTTCTTGGGTGTAATATAAGTTTTAATGAAGTGTGGGACAGAGGTATTTGGAGAAAGCTGGCCAGAAACGTCGACCCCACATAGAAGTGGGAAAGGATACAGACAAAGAAGAAGAAGAAGAAGAAGAAGAAGTTCTTTCATTCCAATAATGATTGTATAGTTATCTTATCTCTAGATTGTTTGTGAAGCAATATGATTCATACAATAATAATTTTGTGATCCCTCTTTGGTTACAGAATTGGATGAATTTTTTTTGTTACGTCGGCAATCCTGCATTATTTGAAAGTTATTAATAATGCAGGTAGCCTACTTCTGTTATTGAAGATTTCCCCCTATCCATATCTCAGGATACTTTTCTAAAAACCATGGTATTTTAGGATCTAAACGTAATATCGTCGGTGAATATTTTCTTATAGGACCCTAAGTAGTTTTAATCCCAGTCCTCTGAAGTTGGTGAATGGTATTACATACTTGACTCAACTCAACTTTGAGGGAGCATGAAATCCGGCTTGTTGAAGATCTCTGTGTGGATACAATTTTCAAGTCATACTGATAGTGAATTGGTACTAATATAATTCTGCTATTAAGATTTTACTTTTCAACTCATCGTTTGTAATAGACTTTTATACCATTTATATAGTATTAGAGTATTTTAAATTGCAACAAGACTGTATCTTGGCATTGTCAACTGTTCCATGGAAAATGTAGAACTGGGTATCCCATCTTTTTAATTTTTCTGGTTGATAATAAGCTCCAGCTATTCTTGATCATAAGCTTCATGTATTTACTATCGAGTGTTCTCAAGAATTATTTACTTTCTCAGTATTCTTGACAATGGGACTAGAAGTCTTAATTTTTCCGAGGCGTCTTAAGAATATGTCGGGAAGCTGCTTCAGTGATGTCATCGAATTTTCTAAGGAATTCAGTATTTTCAATTATAATTGGATTTTATTACTTTTATTTCTAAAAGTAAAGCTACAACCTTTGTGCCTTCTTCAGGAAAGCAGGCCTGTATTTAAGAAACTGAGAATAAATTATTAAATACAATTTACAAAGCATAACATAAGCTCATAATACAGTACTGTACAGTATATGAACCATGAATAGAAACTCAAGGCCAACCTAATCAACATAAAAAAGCCATTGCACCAAAGTTTCATTTCCTTATGTTCCTTCAATTAGGTTACTTGAGTAGTTCCCTGCCCTAAGTCATAAAATGATTCCAAGAGACCAGACGTAAGTCGATTTTCAACGTAGTTTAGATTTTTTACCTATAAAGTTCTTCATACATGTTCTGAACGTGAAAAGTACTAACAACCTGCTATTTTATAAAAGCCAGATTGTTTCCATGTGAAAAGTACAGAGCTGTACTTTACAGTACTTTGTTATTGTATGACTTGGACCGACATAAGTGGTAAAACCGCTAAACCTTAATTTTATTTTCATATTGATATTTAAGGAGGTGACGTAAATTTTGAAATGATGTAGAGGGGATACTGAAGTAGTTAACCCCTTGAGCGAGTAAGAATTTTTTGGTAATTTCAGTGTTATCAGGTGTAATGAGGACAGAGGAGAATGTGCAAAGAGTAGGCCAGACTATTCGGTGTATGTGTAGGCAAAAGGAAAATGAACTGTAACTAGAGAGAAGGATCCAATGTAGTACTGTCTGGACAGTCAAAGGACCCAATAACACTCTTGCGGTAGTATCTTTTGATAAAGCTTGGTAGCTGAAGTCCTGCACCGTCTGGTAATAGTCACAATTGTGACCTGAAAGTGCCAGTTCTCCTCTTTAGTGGTTGCTGAATGTTCTCCAGGCTTTATTGCCCCTCTATAGTTGTTGCTGGATGTTTCCTAGTCTTTTTTATGTTTTCAACTGTGCACATATTGGAGTTTATACTGAATACTGATCCACTGCAGTATGAACCTGGCCACCATGATAATTGGAAATGAGGATGCTTGAAGTCTATTTCAAATAGGGGTAACTCAGGGGCAATACAGTGTCAGGTTTAGATGGTTTGCAAAGATCCACTGTTATGTAGAGAAGTTATCCACATACAGTATTTGATGCTGCTTACAACTTCCAAGGATTTTCTTAACGGGCAGATAGACTGAATTTTGATTTGAAGTTCATGCTTCTTGATGGTGGATCTAGTGTAACCGATTGTTCTGTTTTCTAAGTTATGAGGATTGACCAGGTTATGCCCCACAACTAACTTGGCTTACTTAAACATCCCGTGACTATTGTGATGGAAGGATCTGTGGTTCACCCAGTTAAGGGCTTTGGCTGTGATGTTTTGAACCGTAGAGACAAATCTCTGGGCTTTTGCAGATTTTAATTCTCGGCCAAATTACTGTATAAATCTTGACTCAATTGTGCATGGGGTATTCTAATGATTCAGATAGGTTTTCCCCATCAAGTATGCAACAATTACTATGTCTCAAAAAGATAACCTACTTTACAGCTCCAGGTCATAGTGAAGTAATTTATTATCCAGTGACCAGTGTAGTGTCACTTGCAGGTTGTAAAGAAAGTTCCATTACCTTACCACGAGTTAGGGCATTCATGAAAATCACCACATAGACACCAAGGGAATACTTCTTAAGGATGCTTATGTATTGGGTCGTGGGTGTGTATCTATTGCATATGCTAGAATTAGTTGTTTGGTGATACTGCAGTAGGTGTTATAGTTATTTGGTGATGTTTTGAATGAACAAAAATAGAGTGAGGATTAATATAAATTGACATTACTCATGTCATTCAGAGACTAGAGTGATGAACCTGAAGAGAAAAAACGAACAAGAACTACTAGTGGCCTTTTTTCCATCCCTGAAATTTTACCTAGTATTATGCATAATTAGAGCAACCATTTCAAGCATTTAATTAATATTTCCAAGAAGAGTGTTGCTATAATTTTTATATAAAGAATGGAAAAAAATGGGGGATATTTTAACAAAATCTCCCCCTCTCCACAGCAAAGTTTACTCCCTGCCTCTAATGCAGTATAGTTTTAACTTTCATGTGACCTCTTGCTTTGCATGAAGGTCTGACTTTAGTCGGTTTTAGAATTGGCACATAGGAATTAGGAGGCTTAGGCTAAGAAAGGCAGTGTTAGGATTTTCTTCAACCTGTTCTTGTTTATAAATTCTTTCTCAATTTTCCTTGAGGAAAATTGAGGAATCCATTAATATCTAGTTGAGATATTAATTGATTCCTTTAATATAAGAACTTCTGTGTATAAAATATACATTATATGCAAAGAAAACTCCAACATTTGATGTAGGTATGTAATTTATACCGTGTGTTGCATTGTATCGTGAAAGTTCTGATATGCAGTTTCTACTATGATTTATTTTGATGTACATAGTTATTTTATTACAGTGCAGTACAGTGTAGTGTTTACTTTTCTTACAGTGCAGTACAGTACATTTCAGATATTTGTAATTTTGCAGTACAGTGTAGTATATTTTATTTTACTTTAAAGTATTTTTGTTCTGTTATGCTTGTACTAAGATAATGTTTATGAAGTCTATGTTTGAATTATGTAAAGTGTTGCATTTATGTGTACCATTGTTTTAATTGCCATTGCACTTAATACAATTTAAAAAATAAAATATTTAAATATTCTATTACCCTAAAGGTATTTTGTAATTGCTCTTTTAAGTGTAAAAGTTATTTTTCAGAATAAAAACATTCACTTTTATTTTTTAAATTATACTTGAAATTCTAAGAGTGGTTTTCATGAATAGGGTTTTGCAAACTGGATTAATTGATCCTTTTGAAGTTTTCCGAAAACCTTACTACAGAGTGCATCTTGTAAAACTGCTGAAGAACGGTAAAACTTTTCCACATTTGAGAATAGGGAAGTAGGAAGAGAATAAAGTGTAACTCCAAAGGTAAATGTCGAAAGGATAGATTTTATTAGGATTTTCTCTTTCTTTTAGGCTTTTTTTCTGAAAGTCTTTTCCAGAACTCTAGGGACTTCGAGAGTTCTGGGAGGGAAAAAAAAAAAAAAAGTCACAAAGCATATGCAGTGATGAAGGGAGGTCACATCTGTTCAGACTTCCTGAAAAAACCGTTTCAGAATGATTACGCAACTTGGTTATAAGGGTTTAGAAGAATGTGAACTGCATTATGAAAATAATATTCTCATATGGTTATCTTTTAAATTAGGGGTTAGATAAAAAAAATAGACAGCAGTGTTTTAGACTAAGAGAGTTCTGGAAAAAAAAAAAATTCACAAAGCATATGCAGTGATGAAGGGAGGTCATATCTGTTCAGACTTCTTGAAGAAACCGTTTCAGAATGATTACGCAACTTGGTTATAAGGGTTTAGAAGAATGTGAACTGCATAATGAAAATAATATTCTCATAAAGTTATCTTTTAAATTAGGGGTAAGATAAAAAGTAGACAGCAGTGGTGGTGAGGGGGGCAAGATTTGCAGAAATAGACTTGGATATGTGATCAGGGATGTTAGTGGGGTTGGAGAGCCCCTCTGCAGAAGGTTCTTTATGGCTTTATATAAATATTAATTGTAATGTTTACTATTACAATATAAGTATGTACTGTATTTAGAAATTAAATTGATGTAGTAGGATTTCAGATAGTTAATTTATTATGCTCTTGTAAGACTTAAAATAGAAAGTGTGTTTTCATATTTTCCTGCTGTTATATTCAATACTTTGTGGTCCACTAAGAGGTGTTAATTTACAAAATTTATATGTTAATTTAAGGTTTTTTCATGAAGTTATGTGAAAGGTTGTATGGGGAATATTTTATTTGCAAGAATACCCTTTGACAGCTAGTATTAAGAAAACAAGCATTTAGGTTAATTGATATTTATGGGTTTTAATACTTCGTTGGCTAGGCTTCTTGGTAAATATTTTTAATTTTTATGAGCTCTTCTTTTAGTTCAACTTTTGAGTATAGCCCTGTACAGTAATAGTATTTCAATAGTCTTTACTAGATTTGTATTCCAATGACTACTATTCCTAAAGTTTCTTTATTGGTCCTATACAGTACTTGATCCCAATACAGTTTAGATCTTTGGAGGTTGAAGGTAATATGCAAGATTTCCAAGGAAGTGTTCCCTATCAAAATGTGTCATTTGGCCTTATAGGTGGCATTAAATATTTACACAGTGTTTGGATACTTCAGGAGGCAAGAGGATTATGTAATCTTGAATTTTTTATAACATTCACTACTGTACTACTATTCCAATAACTGGAAGGAAAGTAGATACAGAACCCCTGCGTACATTCTTGTCAGAAGAAATACTCTGTTAGATTCACTGTAATCCTTCAAGTTGTACTTTACGAAGTTGTATTTACACCGATGCTATTTTTCTCTCCTTACTTGAAGTGATTGTTAGTCAAAACAGTAATTTTCAAATGCAATGAGGGTAACAAGGCTATGTTAATAACTCTTCCAAGTATTTAGATAGTATCAGTTCAGTCCTGCTTAGCTGTTTGTAGCTTGGTATTAACCAGTTTAGATGCTAAAGTAATATGTCTGCTACTATTAGAATTTCAAGAAAATAAACTCCCTTAAGACAATGACTTCTGTAGTCTCAATTTTTCTTTAAAATAACTGTATTCCATTCTTGAAATGTGGATAATTACTATTTAACTCTTAAACTTAGATACTGTATTTTAGTATTTGTTTTATCTATAATATAAATGCAGCGTTTTATACACTTTTCCTCTAATTTTTAGTCTTCAATCTTTTATATACCGGTATATTTTGTTACCATGAATTCACTTTAAAATAAATATTATTTTACTTATTGATTATTAATCCTGTTAACGTCAACTGTGATATGCAGTGTAAAGAAGAGCATACCCATGTAGTCCTGTGAATAAAAAATGTTCAGTAATTGATTTTAATGTTGAAATTCACTGTTGCCGATGAATTCTTCTTTAATTGTATTGTCACAAATGGAATTTATTAGCATTTCACTATTGAATTTTGCAAAAAAAAAAATTGAATTTACAAGAACCTAACCTTGTTTTCCCAATATTTTGGCAAACACTTCATGGGCCTTGGTGTTCAATAAGTCTCAGCAAAATCTAACTCTTGTCTTAAGTCTTTTGTTATGTATTCCATAGCTTTTTCACTTGGCAATAGAGTTTAGAACATTAAAAACCAAACATTTTAATCTGAAGTTTCAAGTTTCCTGTAGTTCCACTAGAGTTTGATGAGACTTACTGAATTTACAGCTGAGGCCCATGCTGACTAATTATGCTATGAAATTTCCTCTGCAGTTGATGCTGATGAAATTCGACGATTAGGAAAGAGATTCCGAAAGCTGGATCTTGACAACTCGGGGTCTCTGTCCGTCGAAGAATTTATGAGCCTCCCGGAACTGCAGCAAAATCCACTAGTACAACGAGTTATAGACATATTTGATGCGGATGGAAATGGGGAAGTGGATTTCAAAGGTTAGAATATTTACTTGCTTAGATTGAATATTTGTAATGTACACAGATCGCAAAACTAATGGTGCACAATTTGTGAGAAACATTTTGGACCACAGTACAAAAGTCACAAATATAAGTTCTGACATCCCACATGTTGGTAGACCTGTTGTCGGGATGTGCCATAGAAGGACTACTACTGACATCCCCTTTAATAATGTAAAATATACTGTATAGTATATGGTTATTGTATAGTATATGGTAGTGTTTCAACAACGGCAGTGATGTTTCCATCATAACTGATGGATGTATGTTCATACAGCCTGATGATGATGTTCAGTTACAGGATAACGATATTCTGAAACATTAACTCCGTGACCCAATGTACCTACAGTATATTGTTTATATTTGAATTACTAATTTTTTATTTTAAGCATTATGTGCTTTATTTATTGTTCCCTAAATATATTGATAGGAATACAAAGTAACGCTCGAAAGTTAGTGCTTGTAAAATTATAATTGGGAGATTGCCATTTCTTGTGTTTTAAACTAGAAACTCCTCTTGACAGTATAAATTCCTCTTTACCCGAGTATATTACTGTACAACTACTAATCTTGGTTGAATCGGCGCATGGAGAGGGAGCATTCTGGTTAACAGGTAACGACTTGGTCAAAAGTGGACAGGAAGTAGCCTGTAAACTTGGAATAGGCGATCCTCCTGCTTATATTTTAGTATTTCGTCCACCACAACAATTTATCTTTGATTGGATTTAAGATTAAAATCGGAGAGAACCTAATCCAAACCCTTGTGTTAGCTATTTGTGATCTTCAACTGGATATTGAAAATTATCCCAAAGTTTGTGAAGAAACTAATACCGAGACCCAATTACTTTTGCTGGGTTATTATTATTATTATTATTATTATTATTATTATTATTATTATATGCTAACTACAACCCTAGCTGGAAAAGGAGAATGCTATAAGCCCAGGGGCCCCAACAGGGAAAATAGCCCAGTGAGGAAAGGAAACAAGGAAAAATAAAATATTTTAAGAATAGTAACATTAAAATAAATATTTACTATATAAACAATAAAAACTTCAACAAAACAAGAGGAAGAGAAACTAGATAGAAGAGTGTCCGAGTGTACCCTCAAGCAAGAGAACTCTAACCCAAGACAGGGGAAGACCATGGTACAGAGGCTATAGCACTTCCCAGGACTAGAGAACAATGGTTTGATTTTGGAGTGTCGTCCTCCTAGAAGAGCTGCTTACCATAGAGTCTCTCTTCTACCCTTACCAAGAGGAAAGTAGCCACTGAACAATTACATTGCCGTAGTTAACCCCTTGGGTGAAGAAGAATTGTTTGGTAATCTCAGTGATGTCAGGTGTATGAGGACAGAGAGGAATCTGTAGAGAATAGGCCAGACTGTTCGGTGTATGTGTAGGCAAAGGGTAAGAACCGTAACCAGAGAGAAGGATCCAATATAGTGCTGTCTGGCCAGTCAAAGGACCCCCCAACTCTCTAGCGGTAGTATCTCAACGGGCGGCTGGTGCCCTGGCCAACCTACTACCTATACAAGTGAAGATATATCAGCCTGGGATGATAGGCAAGTTTCATGTTGGTAGATCAGTCTTCTGGATGAGTGGTACTGTAGAGCAAAATATGGAAAAGCAATAACTGCTCAATTATCAATACTGTACCTGTCACTAACTTACTTGCTTGCTGAAGGTGGTGGTGGTGTTACTAAGGCCACGGGACTAACCAGTGAACATTGTCTCTCAGTAAATGTGGCCAAGGCAGGAGAGAGAGGTGATAAATCTGCCGAAGATTTCAGAGAGTTATGTTTGGGTCTAAGAGTTCTCAGTACTGTACATTTACTAAGAAGATTTATAATATAAAACTTAAGCTTAAGTTCTTTGAACTGGAAGGACATGAACAAGCTAAAGGCTTTGTTTGGTAGCCCCAACTTTTGTAGAGACATTGTCAGAATAGGGCACTGCTCTCTCAGCATTGGAATGCGACACATCACTGTATAAGCGTCGTGAGGTTGTGAACGCTAATGAAAGATTTTCTACTTTGTGAGTGGGGCTTGAATTCCCAACCCTAATTCATATTGACCCTTAAGCAGCTGGTGGATCATACAAATTTCATGAGCAACCTTTTGTTCAGGCCTCTCTTGAATTTAGATATCCTCCTGGAATGCTTGAATTCTACCTGCCTGCTGATCCCCAAAACTTTTGTCTGGTTATTGACCAGAAATCTGAGACACTAATACAGTCCAATTTGTTTTTGGCATTTATGGAAGGAAAACAAATGATAAACTACGGATAAAATATATTTCTTTGGACTCGCCTTGTTGTTAATATTGATAGTCACTGGGAGCTTGGAATGTCAATATCCCTTAAAATTATGAAATTTTCCATTTTCATTACATCTAACATACTAAATTTAACCACAATTACGTTCTCTTAAAGATGTCTGAGAGGTGGCTGGTGCAAGACATTTCTGACACTAAGGTATGGGAGATAAAACCAAGCTGTTAACACCATGGGGTTCACTATTAACATTAAATGAGTATAGAAGCAAAGTAACAAGCATACCCAACTTTACTTGTATTGTGTTCCTACGTATAACACAAACCTTCGAGCTTTGATAGAAGGAATATGATTTTAGTAAAGCTGGAATGGCTGTTGGGCTTTTTAACAAGCTGGCTGTTAGGTGGCAGATAGGGCCAATCCACCCAGCAGGTAGCGCTACCTTCACTTTGACCTCAGCCGCCAAAGAGTACTGATGTATATCTCAGCATCCTCATCCAGACATTTTAATGTTCTTTGCCCTGCAAGTGTGTTGTCATTGGCCTACTCTACTCAGGAGAAGTCAAATTTAAAATTTCATTTCTTCATGATGTCATCAGGAAGTCCGATCGATAGAGTAATGCATGAGTTCTAGGAACCTCCATTCTTGTATGAGCGCCAAGATTTGTCGCTTAGCAGGAAGAAATATCAGTGCACACAACCCTAGGGAGTGCCTCAATGTTGTTTTCACACCTCTTCTCTGTGCTTGGTCTTGTGCCTGGGTGAGCGAGGATAGTGAGTTGTTCCATAGCAGAAACATTGGTTCTCACAACTCGTATAGACTGAGCATACACACTAGTGGTCAGCCACAGAATGAGCGTGCACACTACCCATTGGGCCTTCTTCTCTGATGATCTCTCTCTCTCACGTAAGAGAGAGAAGCGGTATCTGCCAAAAGTTTGTGGTACACACTGCTTCTCCTTAACCTGTTGCAGAGTTCGAGACGACAGCTGAATCTTTGGATGTGGAGCCTGTCAAGAAAGAAGTCGCCAAAGTCGCTGTTCAAAATTCTTCCCTTGGGAAGACGTTGAGGTAAAAAGTATTTGTTCATGCCCTTGTCACAGTGCTCTCGTCCTTCTCCTACTACAGTACACATGTTCCTGGAAACTTTGGTAACCTATTATTCACACTAAAACTTCAAGTCTACCATGAGTTCTCTTGAGGTGGTCGACTTCAAAGATTAAGTGTTCTGGCTCTCGATCATAAGCGATGAACACCTTCCCCACGCGTAAAGGTGGCAGCCCACCATTCCCATTCTATGCGATGATGATTCATGAAAACCTCTATAAGTTTATGATCTCTGAAGAAAGTTCACGAGTTCTAAAAGATGTACGATCAAGCGCAAGAACACCTACACTTGTAAGAGAACCAGCACGAGCACAATCTTCACGTGCTAATGACTTGTGCCTCGAGTTCCAGAATATCTTCGGTGTCCAATAGAGCCAGGTAACAAAAACACCCCAACTGATCTCTCCCAGTATACGTGTGGGAAGATGGTACATACTGGTAATATATCTTTCTGGGAAGGGGTATTTAGTTAGTTTCAGAGGTTACATACTGGAAGTGCTTTCTTCCCTAAGAGTAATAAGTATGAGGTTCAGGTGTTAACCGGACTTGCTTGACGCTACACAATCGGACACTTCACTTCACTTTTTCAAGTAGTGACCTTATGATCACCCCACTTTTAGCATCACCACTGTCCCAGCTCTTCCATTATAGGATACTATAAAGAAGAACCTAGGACCGTTTTCATTACTTGTACAGATTCTGTGATCTTACCCTTACAAGTGCCAAGGTTTCCATTTGCCTTGGCATATGTTTCGTCTTCAAGGCCACATTCCGATTATATTCCTTCCCTTAAAGACAGATCAGCTCAAGGTTGTTCTCCACGATATGCGTTAACCAAAGAGTTTGGCTGCTCGCTGCTATTAAGAAACTTGAGATCATTGGTTGCAATTAAGAATCTTGTGCTCGCTGGTTGCGATAGGAAAGTCTACAGTTTCTGGTGGTAATAGGAAAGCTTGTGGTATCTCATGGTGATCGGGAACTGAGCAGTTGTTGGCAACGATTGAGAAGCATGTGATTGGTAACAGTGATTGTTACTTTGTCCCAGGAACTAATTTACCTGTTCCTGTTTTTTCCCAGTGCTCTGACCACCCTAAAAAGGAAGGTGAGGTCACCAAAGAACAGGACAACCAACATAGCAGTGTTTTGAGACTGACCAATTCCTTTGCATGGTTTTGTGGGAGGAGTATTGCTTTACTAAACCAAATCCCAAGAGGATGAAGTTTTCTGTAAGGTATATATGAGCTTGCGCCGCTATTACCAGTGGCCGGTGTTGTACGAGACTGAGCATAAGCACTGCTGGTCAGGATATCGGCAGCCATCCCCATCCCTCTCCCGCCTCGGGACGTTCCTGGGTGCTTCAGTAACTAAGTTAGGAAGGATTCTTTGATGAGGGTCAAGATCAAGTCACAGAAGTTCAGGAACACCGATCGATACCTTGTGTAACAGTCTCTTACTATTTCTCCTTCCGTAGCAGATAAAGTATGGTTCCAAGAACCTTGCCCAGGGATAAGAAATTCAATTACGCTCACTTTGTTCGCAAGGTACCATGGTATATACTGGGAGTGTCTCCTTCTCCAAATAGACGAATCAGCACATTGTACAGGAACTTATGCACCCACTATCCATGCTCGGTTTGTTTATGAGAACGAGCGCATACTCTAATGAAAAGAATAAAGGGACAATGTCCTTTTCCTCCTGGGCATTAGACTTCTCCCACTTTACTTGGCAGAGCGGCTAAGCGGTGCATTTGATCTGATATCCCAGTAAGGGAGGGTCAGACCCAAATAGTAGGACTGAAGACGCCAAAGCATAAGATGAACAATCGGACCTAGTTTCAAGAGACATTGACCCATCCCTTTGCTTTGTATCGATGAGGAATCCCTTCAGGAGGGTTTTGGTACCACTGCTAGGTCTCTTGCTCGTGGTCAGGACATTGGAAGCCACCATTGTCTCTTTCCTGCCTCGGGTTATTCCCAGAACCCTTTGACTCCTTTACCTATGTGCATCTTTTCAGTGCCAAAAGTGGAGATCTGATCAGCCAAGCAGCTTCCTGTTTAATCTTTGGTGGGGTGCAGTCATATACTTTACCTCGACCCACAGCTCAACGTTCCCAAACAACAGAAGTCATGGACTTTCTCACAAGGGAGAGGAACTACTTTTAAGTCTTTTATACAGTTCTCTGGTTCTTTGTGGTCAACGTTTCTGGTGAGGTTCTCAACTTAGAACTGTTAATCGTTCTTTCATTCAAAAGAAATGCTGCAATTAACGGTTAGTCTGCCATCAGGAAGAATGCTCCTATAGCTCGCCGAATCTGAAGGATGCGTACATCTAAGATACCCATCCTTAGATTCATCAGAATCTTTCCTCTTTCTCCAGGGTTTAGTTCTAGTTCAAAGCCAGAGCTTGAGTCTTGTCTTACGCCTTGAGCTTTCACTTCCCTTTTTCATACCTAGTTAACCGAAATACTCGCCTGAAGATTTTCTTGACAATTAATTTGTCCTGTAGTCATCCAGGAGGCAATGCTCTAGGAACAAGACACAGTTTACCTCCTTTTACCATGATCTGGGAATCATTTTCTATGTGTAACATAGCAGAAATGAAGAACCAGGTGATGATGATGATAGCACATTGATCATCCGTGCTGGCAGACGGAGGGAAGTAGTGCATGACCAAGAACGTTAGACTGAATGTTATCATCATCCTCTGAAACTAACATTGTCATGGAAACTGCTCCTGCATGGACAACCAAACTAACGATTTCTCCAGGAATATCTGGCCTTGTGGCTGATTGAATTTTGCCTTCCAGTTGTTGCACTCTTAATTCCTCCTCCAGGGGTTATACCATAGACGAATTCCAGGAGGACGGGGTACACCTGGAGCAGATGAACAGCTCAGAAGGGGTGCACAGAAGTAAAATGCATGCACTGAGCTTACTGGAAGTCCCTGGATAACCTTATCCCTCATGTGGTAGCTACTCAACAAGTCATATTGTAACCCTAGGTCCTTTATGGGACAAGTAGCATCTTGTCTAAGATAGCAGTTGCTGCAGAAGTTTAGAAGAGGTAGAGTTTCTAGCTATTTTCTTCCCTTTCACCTTTAGGGTGAACCAGTTGCTCTTGTTATATGCTGGAATGAATGCTAGGTACAGGGGAGCTTCACACCAGCGTAACTTTTCTTTACAGACGAATTCTGCATCAAAGAGGATAAAAAGTAGTAATACTATTTTGTGCTTTAGGTACTGTTGTCTAAAACCGAATTGTGTTTAGCACAAATTTTAACTGCAGATTACAATATCATAGAATTAATATTATTGTTTTTTACACCGATTCCAGTTGCTTCAGGTTTCTCAGTTGTTAAATCTTTTCATTCCACTTTACTGAAAGCAACCTCGTGTACAGTATATGGTAAAAGAAAAAAAAAGTCTACTCTCAGAGATTCGGTTGAGGGACATCGTTAAAAGATCACTGATGAGTAGCAAAGATAAGGAACGTGCTTAAGATCAGACATAAACAGAGGCATCATATGCCACTGATAACCATCTCACTCTGAGTGAGGCCTGATAAACTTGAAATTCCGAGTACCATGATGGCAACCATCCATCGAGCTACCTTAATCACACTTGTAGACAATCTGATTGCTTGATTTGCTATAGAAGTTTGTAGACCCCTTCTCGTCAAATCTCGTTAAATGTGTTTTGTTACTGCTGTTATTGCAACCAACATGTGCTAAGTGAATGTAATCTATTTGTCATCATTTTTTGACATGTTTTAAAATTTCAATTGGGGGTAATCTGTGAATTAAAATTTCCCCTCGCCAAAAAAATTCAAAGCCTGTATACCAGCTCAGTAAATTGAGAAATTTTTATCAACATGGTTCCTCTTTTTTAAATAAATCCATGTTGACCTTCTGGTGATCCCAGACATGACAAAATCAGTGAGGCTTGTGGCTTTTAGCTAGTGAGCTATGTCGTCATGTGTCAAGCAATAGTACTAATGGTGGCATTTCTAACATATCTAACAAAGGAATAACGATAGAAACTGAAAATGGCTTTAGATGAATAAAGAGAGATTATTTCCCTAAACTTTTAACTGAGAAGTATTGATTTAAAAGCTCAAGACAAAGACGACTGACAAAATCTAACCGAGGCCCTTTGAGTCAATAGGCGTAGGAGGAGGAGATGAATAAATTTCCTATGCAACACTTATGGTTACATGAACGGATGATGCCAAAGTGTGTTGTTGCATCATCTTAGGTTAAGGAGAGAATAGTGGACTGAAGTCACATGATTTCAGCAGTTTCATTGGCAAAGGCATTCTCGATCTTGCGAAGATGATTCGACCAGTTTGACTCAAAATGTATCGTATTTTATTTTTTCTATTTTCATCGTGGAATTAGCATCTCTTATTTTATCACCTCTCCATTTTACTGTCCAACCAGTCTTTTAACTTGCTCTTCTCACTGTCTTGATTATTAAGATTGAAATAGGTGGTTTCCTGTACCACTAAGTTGCAGAATTAGAATCGTTTAATTGAAAACAAAGGATTCTGTATTATTGTGAATATTATTTGTGATAATTTTTATTTCATAATCATGTTTTTCGCAGCAGAAAAGATGTTAACTGTGAGTAAAGCAGAGTAATTTTGAGTAGAATAAAGATTTTTATGACCTTCACTTGTGTTGTTAGATTACCTTAATTTTTTTTTTCAAATTCTGTACGTATTTTTTCTTTTCCATATAAACACATTAGGTTTTTTTAAGTACTGTACTTATAGTGTATTACTGTTTATGTAGCATTTTATTACTTTTCTTTATTGAAATCTTTTCCAATACCTCTGGATTAATTTTTCATTTACTTACAGAATTCATTCAGGGTATGTCACAGTTCAGTGTGAAAGGTGACAAAGAGAGTAAGATGAGATTTGCTTTCCGTATATATGACATGGATAATGATGGCTTCATTTCAAATGGAGAATTATTCCAGGTGAGTCATGAATGTTTTATATAACTGTTATGCAATCATACCTTATACTT
This sequence comes from Palaemon carinicauda, assembly GCF_036898095.1. Lineage (NCBI taxonomy): Eukaryota > Metazoa > Arthropoda > Malacostraca > Decapoda > Palaemonidae > Palaemon > Palaemon carinicauda. Next base: position 186,650,759 of record NC_090728.1, on the reverse strand, counting down.
TGAGAAAATTTCACTGAAGATAAAAATGATTGAAGGGAATCAGGGGAATATAATTTGTCAGTTTCTCACTGCTTATAATTTTTTTTTTTTAATAAAGACTAAATTTTCCCTTCTTTGAAGCAGTAAACTTAAAACTTTGTAACTGCAATCCTGTCATTAATTATTAGGCTCCTGAAATTGTCCTTCCTAATAACATTTTGTATTAGTGCTGTGTTTTGTCCTCATTTAACCCTTTTACCCTCAATGGACATACTGGTACGTTTCACAAAACTCATCCCTTTGCCCCCATGGACGTACCGGTACGTCCTTGCAAAAAACTGCTATTCACATTTTTTTTCATGTTTTTGATAATTTTATGAGAAACTTCAGGCATTTTCCAAAAGAATGAGACCAACCTGACCTCTCTATGACAAAAACTAAGGCTGTTAGAGCAATTTAAAAGAAAATATATTGTAAAATGTGCTTGAAAAAAAAAAAAACCCTGGGGGTTAAGGGTTGGAAAGTTCCAAGTAGCTTGGGGGTAAAAGGGTTAATTTAACAGTTTGCACTAGTCTCATAAATTTCCTAGTTTGTAATAAAACACTAAAGGCAGTACTTAGTATATTAACTGGATTACTAATGACCATTAAAAACAATCTTTTAAGTGGTTTAGCTTCCCTTTGAATTGGCCACTATGGGTCGACTAGTGGATATTTGATGATTTAGCCTAAATAAATAATGAAATTAAATTTAATCTAATTGTCCAATTTTCAACGTTTCACAGTAATTTTTCAAAGAATTATAATTACTGGACGGTAAAAATTAAGAAAATATTTTGAAAATATGCTTGTCCCGTCTCATTAACATAAACCCAAATCTATAATCAGACCTGGTTTTTTTCCTATAATAATCTTAGAATAAAATTGAAAAGATTGAATTATACATCATGTTTGATCACAGAATGTTTAAGTCAAAGATAAGCTTGGTTTATTTGAACTCGGTGGATAACTATCATAGAGCATAATGAGTAATAAATTAATAAATTCTTGTATCTGAAACCATATGCAGATGTGATATTACTTTATAACTTTATGGAATAGTCACATTGAAAGTGATTATCTTGTTCATTTGCATTTTGAGTGATGTCTTGGGAACATCCAAATTGACATCGATCAACCAATTCAATTAATTGCATATAACTTGAGAAAAACTGTTCAAGTAATTTCTCTCATAACTCTTGAAACAATCTTTTTTGGTTACGCACTATCAAGTAAATTAATCAGCCATGTAAATTTTGGTAAGTTTTCTGGTTGCATTTTTTGATGATGAATTGCAGCTATAGGGGTGTTTGATCCATGAGAATTTTCTCTCCACTAACGGTGTAGAGACATATTCGTAACATTTGAGATTTAAGGAGCTTGCACAAACAGTGTTAACTTCCAATTATACTCTGGTGTTGTTTGTCCCTATTTGCTACAAAGCCAAGAATTAATGGACCTAATTAGAAATGCTGTTTTTAAATATTTAACTTAGCCGGTGAATATATAATAGCTGCAACTCTGCGGCTCGACAGAAAACACACTCAAAAAACTCGCGAGCGATCGCTATGAAGGTTGCGGGTGTGCCCACCAGCGCCAACTGTCGGCCAGATACCACTCTTGCATGTAAACAAACCCTTCAATTCTTCTCTGTCGACGTTGACGACAAGACATATCAATACTCGCTGTAGAACCTGGAGTTTTCTCAACATATTTGGTGAAGTACTTCATTTTGGTTTGAGCTTTCGCAGTGCAGGTGTTTTATCTTCATCTTAAATCTTGAACTCGTTTTTGGATAGATTTAATTTTTGATGACGAGAGAGAGTATGGACTTTCTTTGACTTTTAAATGGCCGACCCTTCCCTTAGACGGAAGTGTGTTTTAGGCTTTTAGCAATTATCTTATCACGTTATAAATTAATTATAGATTTTCCTCTATATATTTTATATCTCAACCGCCTTTATTAGGCCTCTTCGATTAGCTTTCCATTTATAATAAACATCAAAATAAATTTTAATGATTTGTTTATATGCGACCTTTCCTGAGAGTAGGCGGTCCTAACTTGGAAACCGAAGTTAAACAACGTTGAGCCCTTTTCAATCGTAAATAACTTTTACAGAGCTAATGATTTAAAACTTATTAAATGAAATATTTTTAGTAAATATTTTATGATAGTTTTTTCTTTGAATAGTCTTCTTACTGTTTCAAAGATGAACTAACGTTTAGTTTATTTATGCTACGCAGTTTGCGCTCTATCGTTACGATAGAGAGAGAGAGTATCACGGTTTCACTTTGCAGAAAGAGTAAATCGATTCTGACGTTTTGTTCTTTTTTCTTTCAAAGCTTAAATGTTTTAAAGACTATTTTAAAGGAACTTTTAATTGAAAAACCTTTCAGTTTTTTTTTTTTTTCCTTTGGTCAAATAACCTGTTTATTGACGAAAGGTAAGTGGGCTCTTCTCTTCGGTGCGAAATCAAGAGAGAGAGAGACGGAGAGAGAGAGAGAGAGGAGAGAGAACGTTCCGATCTTTATCTCGTCCCAAGCGAGTAACGTTGTTCTCGAGTTACTCACGTCCCTAGTCTCTGTACGGGGAGAAAAGATAAAACTTTTTTAGTTTTTATTCTCGTCCCAAGGCACTGTACGGTGAGAGATTGAAAACGTAGTTTTGAATGAACTAGTGTTTAGTCTCTTCCCCAGCCACTGAGTTTTTTATCTTGAAATATGTTTACTGTTTTTTGCTGGTATTAATGTGCTTACATTATACGACTGATTTCGCAATTACAACCTTTTGATGAGGGTAGAATTGCGTGCTTCAGGTAGAAATCAGTTTTATTCATACCTAATGTGAATTGTTAAAAAATTCGATTTCAGTGAAATAAGTGCAAAACAGAAAATCGTAGTGATAAAGTGATATTGCGCAGTGTTATCAGTGTTGCGACCGAGGGTTCGTCTGTTCGTGCCTGTCGTTCGCCTAGTCCGGGACCTCTTGCAAGCTCCCAAGCCCAGGGGAGAAGTAATGTCGTACGACTTATGGGTTCGAGAGGCCTTGATCAGCGAACAGACGTTCCCTCTATGGTATCAGGTGTATCTTACCAAGATCACCCCTACCATAAGGCGAGAGAGACGATTTTCTCCTCGTCATCCGAAGGCTTTTCGCATAAGAAACCGTGGAACAAGGTTTCGAGGCCCTTTAAGCGAAAGTCAGTCCAGGTCCAGCGTCCTGGTTTTAACTATTAGGACAGCTCTGACCCTATGCAGTCATCGGAAGACTGCTCGCCGCCTAACAAAAGCGTAACACAGACTCCGAGAGTCTTTTTGTAGGCAAGGTTTTGCAGTCACAGACGTTACCCTCGTCTCTTACCGCAACCATTCCCGTTGATCCTAAATGGGTTGTACAGCAAGACATGCAGAATAAGCTTGCCTCCCTTATGGAAGACTATTCTGCCGATAAGTCCGTTGAGCCTAGCCGTTTATCTCATAGAGATCCGGGCCTTCAGCCACCCTAACGTTCCTTTGTGCGTCCTGTTGACGTTGGCGTAGCCAAGTCACGTCAGTCAGGTTGTTTAGAACCGCACTCGATGCGGTCTCGTGTGGATTTTCAGCCACATTTGGACGTTAGGCCACTTGCTGATGCTCCTGTTGACGTTCAGGACATTCGCCAACAATCGGAGTTGACTTGTTTTGACGCTGAGCGTCAACCTCCGCATTCTAAAGTTGTTTTGACTGCTCAGTCTAGGCGGTCAAAGCAGTCTCGAGTGGACGCTGTGCGTCCTCACGCACCTGTTGTTGACAGTTCACAGACTGTCAAGCAGTTACATGACGTTGCGTCCTGGTCCGCTACTAATGCACCAGTGCGTGTGGACTCTGCTTGTAAAGCATTGCCACCACGGTAGGTCTCTCCCTTGCTTGAGACTCGGCTATTGTCGGACAAGGTTCCTTCAGATGAGGAAGTTGCTGTTCCCCCTCCTACTGATATTCCCTTGAGGACTCTGTCAGACGGAGAGGAGCCTAAAGCTGCTTAGCCCTCTATGGACTTTAAATAAATCATGCTGATTTTTAAGGATCTTTGTCCGGATCTTTTTGTAACTGCTGCTCCTCGTTCGCCTAAACGTCAGAGCTTACACTAGGCCTAGCTACGTCGAAGCCGTTGTTTTATAAGCTAGTGCTCTCTCTCTCTTCTAAGAGAGCTTTACGTTTGCTAGGCGACTGGTTTATCACCAGGAGGAGTTTGGGGGAGACAGCCTTTGCTTTCCCTTGCTTTTAAGCTGGCTTATAGAGCGAGAGTCTGATAGGACACGAGAGAAGTTCTCGGCTTGGGAGTTCCTGCCTCTGCCCAGATAGACTTCTCAAACCTCATAGACTCTCCCTGGCGCCTGGCCATGAGACGCTCCCAAGATTTTACAGGTCGACTTCAGAGCTATTTTCGAGCCTTTGAAGTTTTGCTGTACAATTATGTCATGCATAAACAAGGCTTTCAGGGATGGCTCCAATGATCTGACAGCCACGTTCTCTGCAGGAACAAGTCCCTCAGGGATGGCTCCAATGATTTGGCAGCCATGTTCACTGCAGGAGTACGTAAGAGGCAAGTGCGCTCAATGTGTTCATTGTCAAGACAAACTTCACGATGAAGTCTACCAGGCTGTCTTGACTGCATTTATGGAAGGCGACTGGATGGTCTCTCTCGACCTTCAGGAGGCATACTTCCACATTCCTATACACCCGGATTCCCAACCGTTTCTGAGGTTTGTTTACAGGAATGTGGGGTACCAGTTTCGAGCCCTGTGCTTTGGCCTCAGTCCTGCGCCTCTCGTGTTTACGAGGCTCATGAGGAATGTGGCAAAATCCCTCCATCTATCGGGGATCCGAGCCTCTCTGTACTTGGGCAACTGGCTTCTCAGAGCATCGTCCAGTCTTCGCTGTCTGCAGGATCTACATTGGACGTTGAGTCTGGCCAGGGAGTTGGGACTTTTGGTCAACCTAAAAGTCCCAACTGATCCCATCCCAGATTATTCTATATTTGGGGATGGAGATTCGCAGTCAAGCCTTGCTCGAAGTCCAACTAATGCTGAAACGAAACGTTTATTCAGTCAGGAGTTGGAACAGTCTCGTAGGGACTCTCTCATCCCTGGAGCAGTTTGTCTCACTAGGGAGACTTCACCTTCTGCCTCTCCGGTTCCATCTAGCCTCTCACTGGAACTAGGACAAGACATTGGAGACGGTATCATTCCCAGTCTCCGAACCAGTAAAGGCATGCCTGAAATGGTGGGACAGCAATATCAGTCTGAGAGAGGGACTATCCCTAGCAGTCAAGAACCCAAACCACGTGTTGTCCTCAGACGCGTCGGATTTGGGTTGGGGTGCGACCCTGGACGGTCGGGAATGCTCGGGTCTGTGGACCTCAAGTCAGAAGAGCATGCACATCAACGGCAAGGAGCTATTAGCAGTCCACTTGGCCTTGATGATATTAGAAAGCTTCTTCAAAACTAAGTGGTAGAGGTCAACTCAGACAACACCACAACTTTGGCGTACATCTCCAAGCAAGGAGGCACACACTCCTTCACGCTGCTCGAGATCGCAAGGGACCTTCTCTTATGGTCAAGAATTCGAGGCATCTCCCTGTTGACGAGATTCATCCAGGGGGACTTGAACGTCTTGGCAGACTGTCTCAGTCGGAGGGGTCAGGTGATACCCACGGAATGGACCATCCACAAGGACGTGGGCAAGAGTCTTTGGGCTACTTGGGGTCAACCCACCATAGACCTCTTTGCCTCCTCGTTGACCAAAAGGTTACCAATCTATTGCTCTCCAGTCCTAGATACAGAAGCAATCTACATAGACGCGTTTCTACTGGATTGGTCTTTTCTGGACTTATATGCATTCCCACCATTCAAGATAGTCAACAAGGTACTGCAGAAGTTCGCCTCTCACGAAGGGACAAGGTTGACGTTGGTTGCTACCCTCTGGCCCGCGAGAGAGTGGTGCACCGAGGTACTTCAATGGCTGGTAGACTTTCCAAGAAGTCTTCCTCTAACGGTAGATCTGTTACGTCAGCCCCACGTAAAGAATGTCCATTAAAGCCTCCCCGCTCTTCGTCTGACTTCCTTCAGACTATCGAAAGACTCTCAAGAGCTAGAGGCTTTTCGAAGGAGGCAGCCAGTGCGATTGCAAGAGCTAGGAGAGCTTCTACCATTAGAGTATACCAGTCGAAGTGGGAAGTCTTTCGAGACTGGTGCAAGTCAGCATCTGTGTCCTCGTCCAGTACCTCTGTAGCCCAAATCGCAGATTTTCTTTTACATCTGAGAAAGGTTCACTCCCTTTCAGCTCCCACGATTAAGGGCTACAGGAGCATGTTGGCTTCGGTCTTTCGACATAGAGGCTTAGATCTTTCCAACAATAAAGATCTCCAAGATCTTCTTAAGTCTTTCGAGACCTCTAAGGAACGTCGTTTGGCAACTCCTGGATGGAACTTAGACGTGGTACTAAGGTTCCTCATGTCAGACAGGTTTGAGCCATTACATTCAGCCTCCCTGAAGGATCTCACCCTCAAGACACTTTTCTTAGTGTGCTTGGCTTCGGCTAAAAGGGTCAGTGAACTTCATGCCTTCAGTAAGAACATCGGCTTTTCTACAGAAAAAAGCCACTTGTTCACTTCAACTTGGTTTCCTGGCCAAAAATGAACTGCCTTCTCGTCCTTGGCCTAAATCTTTTGATATTCCTTGCTTATCAGAGATCGTAGGCAACGAACTGGAAAGAGTATTATGTCCTGTTAGAGCTCTTAAGTTCGATTTAGCTCGTACTAAGTCATTACGAGGGAAATCTGAGGCATTATGGTGCTCAGTTAAGAAACCTTCATTGCCTATGTCAAAGAATGCTTTGTCATATTTTATCAGATTTTTTTAATACGAGAAGCTCATTCTCACTTGAACGAGAAAGACCAATGTTTGCTTAAGGTTAAGACGCACGAAGTTAGAGATATAGCAACCTCTGTGGCCTTCAAGCAAAATAAATCTCTGCAAAGTATTATGGACGCGACTTTTTGGAGAAGCAAGTCGGTGTTCGCGTCATTTTACTTGAAAGATGTCCAGACTCTTTACGAGGACTGCTACACACTGGGTCCATTCGTAGCAGCGAATGCAGTAGTGGGTGAGGGTTCTACCACTACACTTCCCTAATTCCAATATCCTTTTAATCTGTCTCTTGAAATGTTTTTAATATTGTTTTATGGGTTGTTCGGAAGGCTAAGAAGCCTTTCGCATCCTGGTTGATTTGGCGGGTGGTCAAAGTCATTTCTTGAGAGCGCCCAGATTAGGGGTTTGATGAGGTCCTGTTGTATGGGTTGCAGCCCTTGATACTTCAGCTCCTGGGAGTCTTTCAGCATCCTAAGAGGATCGCTGGGCTCCGTGAGGAAGACAGACTTACAAGGCAGAGTATTCGTCTAAGTCAACTTCCTTACCAGGTACCTATATATTTTGGTTTTGTTATATTGATAACTGTCAAAATGAAAAAACTCTTAGCTTATACGCTGTAAACTTAATTAACTCTGGTCTCTACCCACCGCCTTGGGTGTGAATCAGCTATTATATATTCACCGGCTAAGTTAAATATTTAAAAATGATATTTTAATTATAAAATAAATTTTTGAATATACTTACCCGGTGAATATATAAATTAAATGACCCTCCCTTCCTCCCCAATAGAGACGCAGCGGGACGAGAAGAATTGAAGGGTTTGTTTACATGCAAGAGTGGTATCTGGCCGACAGTTGGCGCTGGTGGGCACACCCGCAACCTTCATAGCGATCGCTCGCGAGTTTTTTGAGTGTGTTTTCTGTCGAGCCGCAGAGTTGCAGCTATTATATATTCACCGGGTAAGTATATTCAAAAATTTATTTTATAATTAAAATATCATTTTTCTCATTTTGCAGTATGTTAGTATTTTTAACATCACTTTATACACAAAAGTAGGTCTGGTTATAAACTGGACACACTTCATGTGAACTAATGAGTAGTGGCACTAACATTGTATAATTAACCAATCTTCTACCTTTGTTATACTGCCCTGTACAAAACCAGCATTACTGTAGGATTAACAGCATAAGGTTGAAAGCGCGCCAATGCTGAACCTCCAGTTTGTGTAATTAGTAAAAGTCTAAAAGACCATGCCTCACAAAATTCAATTATATAAAGTATATACTTTACAGGAAGGGTAAATTACATCATAACATTATTCTATTACAGGTGTTAAAAATGATGGTTGGGAATAACTTGAAAGATACTCAGCTTCAGCAAATAGTGGACAAAACTATCCTCTTTGCTGACAAAGATGAAGATGGCAAAATCAGCTTTGATGAATTTTGCGCAGTAGTTGGTAATACAGATGTCCACAAAAAGATGGTGGTTGATGTGTAGATCCTGTATAATATGGTTGTTGAATTTGGGTGCCACTGGCCTAAGGTGCAACTTAACTGTTATGCTCTTCTTTAGATCTTTAGATATGTCATTGTAATAGGTCATTTTTTAACGAAGGCATTTTGTCCTTCAGGTTTATTCTTCCCATTGGTAAGAATGGAGAAGCACATTTTGATACTCAAGTGAAGGTACATATTGTTTTTTATCATGGCTGAGTCTAAGCTGCATGATAAAATACATATTTTTATCCCTGCCATTCATATGCCCTTGTATATTTTGTATCAGAATAATAGTTCACTTATCGTGTAAAGAGAATCATCTTTGTATTAGGCCTTTATTTTTCCTTTTTTTCTTTTATAATGTCTCTATCTTGATGTAATCTCAGAGACCGTGGCTTCTCTGCTTCAAAGTAGGGTCAGGATTTCCAAGACTTGTTTCACAAGCGCTGGCCAGGAAGCCTTTTGTGTGTGTGTATTTAACTGCAATTTTCTAACTTCACCGACTGACCAGGGCTTAAGTGGCACTTCATTGAGAAATATTTAAGACTTGATATTCTCTTCATGTTTGAGCTTATGTATGAAGTGTTAATGCATTTGATCTCATGTTTTTAACCCCCCCCCCTCCCTGCATCACATTTGTATAGCATGAATATCATATTATTTCAAGAGACGACTCATCTATTGTAAGTCTCCGATAAGACTGTATTAAATTTCTTCACTTCATACATGCATCACTATAGTTTTGTTATATATTTGTAAACCAGCTTGCTACTTCCATTAAGTAGCAATGCATGACTTTTTCTATTTATGTATTGTGCATAATGTGTAAGGGTTTTGAAAAGGCTGATATCCTGCATGGGATTAGGAATAATTTTTTATATATATTTAGGCCTTGCATTTTCATTTTCTGGACATAAGTAAAAGAAAAAAAAAAGAAAAATTCAGTGTTAGTTGACCTATATTATTTTCATATCTGCCTGTGATGGCTTCTCAATCACCAAGCTTGTTGTACAGTGATTATAGGTCAACTTTTAAAAGAGTTGCAGTGTATAATTATATTGGATTGCTGTTATTAAAACTAGATATTTTGAATGTTCAATCAAGAAATTTTATAGTTAAACACCTCAGATTAAGGATAATTTCAACTTTGGTGACATGTCTTCGCTTTTCTACATAAACTTTTGAAATTTAGCTAGAGTCTTGATTTTAGTACTTTTGAAAGAGATTGGTATACAGTATAGCCTAGAATAGTTTTCTTACTATCTGATGAGTGAGAAAGAGCTAAGATATATATATACACATATATTTACATGTTTTACATATATGTATAAATATGCATACATATATATATAGGTATATATATATTTATAATTACTATATATATATAAACACAGTAATTTATAAAATTACCAAAACTACCAATGTACAGATTAATGGAGTTCAAATACTAAATTGACTATGAAAAGCATACATACACACTATTTGAATCTAACAAGAAGGCCAGCATTGTGCAATATGTATGTGCTCAGGTGGAGGCCCTGTGCAGTGCTTCAGCTAGTCGTGTTCATTCAATTAAGGCCCAGAAGTCCTTTACTACCGTTGCTAGGATGTTAAGATTAGGCAATCAGATATATCCAACTTTTACACTTTACAAAGATGTCTGTTATTATTACACTTTGTAGGCTGTCGGTTCATTATTGCATAATTTAAGGAAATGAACGGAAGGTCAGTGGGTTTGACTGTAGGATTCAAATGATTGGCAAAATCCATAAGGAAGGTATTTAATAAATAAACATTATTTGGTATGATAGCCTCTACTACCCTCTTAAATGTACTGTTATATGTTTCTTTTTGAGCTACTGTACTTATTGGATTCAACTTAGATTTGCATACATCATTTATGTAAAAAATTTGATATTTCATATGTACAAGAGAATTTGATGGATTATACTGTATGTATGAGAGAATTGGGAGATTTTTCATCGTATTAAGTCTTGGGTTGGTATTGTTTAAGACTTGTTTGCTTAATAGGTAACTTCAGATGTTTCAAAATTTAAGAATAAGCTTATGTTTCTCTTTGAATTCTAACCTTTATTTAGGAATGCAAACCTTTTAAATGTTCAGTGTCCCATTGCAAAGTATGTGACATTTGTAGATAGTTGTTGAGGGGTTAGCATAAAGGCACATCCCTAACATTGGACACAATTTGATACTCGTGAAATGTTTGTTTTATTTATATTTAAATAACACATGTATTATCGGGATATCTGGCAGGTCCGTTAGAAATGTACCTTTTTGGACTTACCCCGAATTTCTACATTTCCTTTATGCTCAGAATTACTACCTTGTTATTATATGACCCTTGTTGATTTCATAATATTTTAAATGAATTAATATATTTATTGGTATGTGAATGCAAGAATATTCTTATTTTGTGGATGCATAAATAAAGTTTTCCTACCTTAACTTTCTTTAATTTTGTCAACAATAACTCATTATTTGTACTGTAAAAGAATGAAGATACTTTCTATATGAAACTACCTACAATTTATTTGCTATTAATTTGAAAAAGGAAGATGTATACTATAAATAATTAAAATTTCACCCCTACATACAAAAGACTGAGAACAGACTATTGTAAAAGCCCAAATAATGGTTTTTTGAAAATGCACCCCCACCTTCCTCGAGCCACCATTCTTATCATTTAAAATTTGCATTCTTGGCTTACATTTTGCAAGTGATTTTCAGGTGCTTACTCTACTTTTGGCTTGATTCAGAAATTGTAAAAAGGACTTGTCCAGAGGCAGAGAACTCAGATTGCATGAGGATGAGTTAAGAAAGCTATTACAGCAGTAGCAGTATAAGGTCCTAAAGTAAGTCCAAGGAAATGTGTAAAAAAAGAAAGGTAAGATTAATAAATAGAATTTAGAGCATATGGACCAGCATTTCAAACAAAAACCTGAATGAATTTATTGCTGAATAGGAGTTCAGTAAGATGGTACTACAGGAGTGAAATACACTAGTTTCATGTATAGCCCTATAAATGGAAGACAATGTAAGTATCAGTACCATCTGTGCACCTAATGTGATGCATTGCAAGTATTACTAAAGGGCCTTTGCAGCATTTATTTGGCCCCTAGCTACACTTGCTTCATACTCTATTACTTTACCTCCATTCCGGCTCACTTTCTTCCATCTTACTGTCCAACCTCTTTAACACTTACTTAAGTATAACCGCAGGTTTTTTCCTCCACTGCACTAGAACGCTCGATGGCCTCTCAGGCCAATTCGCTGTGCTATAGCCCAGACATTTAATATTTGATATACTACAGTATAGTAGTATTAAAATGAAATTTTCAAATATTTAATATTTCATGAACTTGAAGGATAGTTCATTGTATGGGGAAAACATATTTGAAATATACTGTATAAAGTGTAAATCTGTACTCTACAATATGTATACAATGATACTGTATATAAGGTTAACTACAGTAAGTGTATATTTTTCATACAAAGACCACTAACATTTTCCTACGAAGTTCTACGCAGTCTTGACGCATGACACAATTGATGCATCGTCTCTTGTGCAGTACTGTAGGGAAACGCACATCTACAGTGCATTACCTGGTAAATATAAGCACTGTACAGGAGTATGTACTACTACTGTATATTGTATAAATGTGATTCAGCTCAAAAAGGACCAAAGCAGGAGAGAATGCAAGACTAAGGCTGCGTCAGCGTGAGATAGGATGTGATGGGCGGAGAGGGAAGTGGCGCGAAGCAAGCCAGGTGCAAAGGAGCACGAGCTGTTTGAAATCGTCACACCACTAGAGTACTTGACACAAATATGTGATTTTTTATTACTAGGTTATACGGTTCTGTCGTGAAATATCGAACCTGCAGATATGGAGGGCTGACTGTACTATCACTGCCAAGTCATTAATACTAAAATTCTTAAAACATATCAAACTTGCTTAAGATGCTGTCAGTATGAAGAGCAGGATTAAACTATGACCGTAAATGCTAGAGATTTAACAGTGCAGTGTAAACATACATAGGCTGTATAGGATACGGTCAGGTGCATGTCCGTTTGTGTGCCAGTATTGTGTGAATAAACCCTTACTTTCAGCCAGAAAGTAAGGAATGATTTAACTTGGAAGGATAACATTCTTGTTGGAATTTCACCAAAGAAAGAGGTGTGCACCTGAACGATGACATGTTCGTGGTAGATACCTAGACTGAACAACTCTCACGTGCACACTCATATTCCAAAATAAAAGCGGTGTTCCTAAAACTAAAATCATTAAAGGATTAATTAAAGAGTCCCTTGACTGTCGTGACATACTGTTCATCACCAAGCATGGAGTAACATCTTTTTTCTGAGAAAACTGTGAAGGTAATTTACAAGTGGCCCATTAGCTATAACATGAGCTTTAAACTAGGTTCATTCTATGACGTCAGAATATACTGGCAGATAGGCTTAACTTATAGGGACGGTGTCTCTACACCCAAAAATAACGAGAAGGCTCTTTAAGCACTGTTTACTACAGAGCTCAACAAGAAGCTACCTGTGTTCTCGTGTTATGCAGAATTGCTTCATTATCTGGCTCAATGGCTGACTTGAAGGGGTCGAGAAAAAATATCAATGTGGAGTAAAAATAAAACAAATTTTTGAAGTATACCTGAAAGCTACTAATACTTTTTATATTAGTGAATTAAAAAACGAAGGGCGTGGATGAATCGCTCGTGATATATTTGAATAACATATGTCAGGTATGATGAACAATTCTTGCCTATTACACACAGCGATGCTTTGGATCTGACTTCCATAATGCCATTCATTCACTTTCTTTTCCCCACTATTACTTTACCTGATTCCTTTCACATAGTTATAGATAAGGGAATAGATTTCACTACTAAGTTTTTCAAAATAGTATACAACTTCACAGGCAAGAAAAGGGATTTTGACGAAGGAAAAATCTATTTCTGGGGAGAGACCTGTGACGCCCGGTGAAAAGTCCTTCTTTCTACCTTTTCTGATATAAATCTTCCAAATATACCAGAGAAAAATAAAAGCATGGAATGCAGAGGTTACTACCCTCGCGCGAGCACCTCGTGAGTGTCGTGTATACATCAGGGGCGTGTGAAAACCACTATTCACAGGCTGTCTTCCAATTAGATAACTCCTTCATCAAAGGGAAGGGCCGTAACAAAGACCCCAGAAACCACACTTGTACTACGCCACCGTCACCCACACGAACGCAATATTTCAGGAACATGTGTAAACACTAATAATTACGGAATTTGGAGATCATGGCTCAAAGTCAAGGCTGGGAAGGTCATTCCATGGAGAGGTACAACTGAGGATATCCCAGCAATTGTGCAATGAAGTAAAAGTTAAGAGAAATGAAACAGAAAGATGGTAAAAAGGAAAGTATTAAGTATATGTTAGAAGAGTTGGAAGACCCAAGCCTACATGGCTGAGGACTAAAAACGTGAAATAGGAGATGATGAATGGAGAAGTATCGATTTATAACCTCAACATAGAGACGGCTGGCAAAATCTAACCGAGGCCCTTTGCGTCAATAGGCGAAGGAGATGACGATGATATGTGTGAATATTAAGTATATATTTGTAAGACATACAATTCCAGTGACTTAACAAGGTTATTAATAATAAGTCATGATGAGTCATTTGCAGCCATTGCCTGGCCCTCGCTGGTTCTAGCTTAGGTGGAGAGTGGCTTAGGTGCTGATAACATGTACTGTATATGTGGTCAGTCTCTAAGCCATTGTTACTGTCCCTTGCCTCTGCCATATAAAAGAAATAAGAAAAACCGAAACTAAGAAATTATTTGTTCCAGTAGGAAAGAATTTATCATAAAATGGCTCATCTGAGATTTTTAATATCCTTTGAATGAAATTTAAATTTAAAAAAAAAAAAAAAAAAATTTTAAGCTACTTTGCCACTGCTGAATGAGAAGACCTTTTTTTTAGCTTTCCATACTTTCTATAAGATTATTTTTTCAGACAAGAAGATATTTCAAAAATACATTTTCTTCTACATAGATGGAAAAGAAGAAAGACAAATGCCTGTTAAAGTAACAAGGTTATTATATTCCACGAGGATTGAGAGAGAGAGAGAGAGAGAGAGAGAGAGAGAGAGAGAGAGAGAGAGAGAGAGAGAGAGAGAGGCTATTATTATTATTATTATTATTATCTGAGATTTTTAATATCCTTTGAATGAAATTTAAATTTTAAAAAAAAAGAAAAAATTTTAAGCTACTTTGCCACTGCTGAATGAGGCCTTTTTTTAGCTTTCCATACTTTCTATAAGATTATTTTTTCAGACACAAAGATATTTCAAAAAAACATTTTCTTCCACATAGATGGAAAAGAAAAAAGAAAAATGCCTGTTAAAGTAACAAGGTTTCTTTATTCCACGAGAGAGAGAGAGAGAGAGAGAGACGCTATTATTATTAGAATATCGACCAATTAAACTTGACTTACAGATCTGGCCCGATTAATATCGGGAAGAAAAATATTTATATTAATGTTAAATAAATCAACAGAATAAAGATATTAATAAAAATGATAAAAAATAAAATAGATTAAGAGGCAAAAAATCGTGAAAAATACAATTAAATTTTATCTATAAAACCTGTTTCTTAAAAAAAGTTAAAATTCTTAAAAATTGAAAAACTGAGAAACATTCAGTCTAATCTAAAGCTATCTCTCTCTCTCTCTCTCTCTCTCTCTCTCTCTCTCTCTCTCTCTCTCTCTCTCTCTCTCTCTCTCTCTCTCTAAAAGAGATGCTGGCAGATGTTAATAGGTGGAGAGGGTTGCTATGAAACACTTATTTGCACTAATTGTGATGATTCTTTTAATGTACAAGTGTTTTTTTTTCTAGCCTTGCAACCATAATAACCACCAATTGTTTTTTACCAACCCTGTTCAATATATATATATATATATATATATATATATATATATATATATATATATATATATATATATATATGTGTGTGTATTATATATATATATGTATTATATATATATATATATATATATATATATATATATATATATATATATATATTTATATATAAGTATATATACATACATACATCTATATATGTATTATATATATATATGTATTATATATATATACATATATATATATATATATATATATATTTATATATAAGTATATATACATACATACATCTATATATGTATTATATATATATATATATATATATATATATATATATATATATATATATATATATATAATTATATATATATATATATATATATATATATATATATTAAATAGAATTTTCTTGAAATACAAACCATCTAAATAATAAAAATAATGGCTTAGCTTACATTTCTCATTACAGTATACCAAGATTGTCTACAGATTCGTGATCCAATCTGACCCTGGATCATATGTGCTGATATTGCACTTCGAATAAGCAAACAGAAGGAAATTATAAGACTTATCAATAATAATATTAATCAAATTTAAGTGACAACGTCTGCATCCATCTATTAGCATCATAATGGCACTTTCAGTCCTTTACGACAATGGAAATCTTAGGCTGACCGTGCGTTATATAGAACTTCCATTTTGAGAGCGCCTCCGTTTTCTATTAGCTTAGATGCAGGGAAAACTATAAGAGATTGTGCCTATGCTTTCACTAATAAGAATCTCAGTAATATTATAAATCATTTCGCTATCTTCTATGTTAATGTTTTCCTTTACAACTTCACTCTTGCTCACAATTACTTTGAACTTTCTCTTAAACTGTTAAACAAGAAATGAATAGTAAGATATTGTAGTACGAGACAACATAGCAAGACCACAAAACAAACTAACAAACTTCTTGATTCATATCTTACTCCCAACTCTTTAAATTTTAAGTAGATCAAGGTTAGCGGAGTCAGGCAGGTCATGCACTAAAATACATAGAACCTCGAATAGCAGCAAGGGAAAATACCACGAAATAGTTAAAAGAATATCATACCAAGTAATTCCAGTAAGATGGTCCGCAAGGAATTAGTAGATTGAATGACATTTTTTGTTAAAATGGGCTCCACGAGGCACTAGAAGAGCTGGAAGACCTAGGCCTACATGGCTGAAGACTATGAAGCGTGAAATAGGGGATGATGAATGGAGAAGTATTGATTTAAAAGCTCAAGATAGAGACGACTGGTGAAATCTAACCGAGACGCTTTTCATCAATGGGCGTAGGAGGAGATGATGATGATAGGTTAAAAACATAGGCGAAAACTACAGGAGATTACGGTGTTTAATAAATAAAACGTATTGTATTTCATATATTCTTATCAGATGTCTTACGATACCCCAGCCCAAAACCGTGAGTGTGCCTTATAGATAGGCATACGGCCCAAAATTATCTTTGAAAATCTTTCATCCCTTACATTTCAACACAATTCTTTGAAAATATAACTTTGTTCCCAGCAGTTTAGGACTAGGCTATGATCAATACTGTTCCCGTTAGTTTGAAAATACACAAATTCAGAAAAATAAGTTTCTTATATTTTAGCTAAATGGGACATCAGCATTTCATTCTTAATTCTACCTCACATAAAAAAACCTGATAATGTTTAAAGCTCATACAACACACATTTCCTTCAAGTTTTTATTTATTTATTAGGTGCAACGTTGCAAGAATTAATATATTTATATATACGGCTAAAACACCGAACGTTTGAAGAGGTACACATTGCAAATGTAAGAAATACGAGGCAAAAGTATAAAAAAAAAAAACGGTAAGGTGCAAAGGAAAGAAATATACACTAACAAAAAAACTATACCATAAGAAATGTGCTCCAGGAATCAAAATAAAAGAATAGGCCTATTGTTCATTTCCGGGTGAAGTACGCCAGATAATGTCGCTAAAAATATTCAAAATAAAAATACAGATGAAGCATAAACCAGAAAGCTAAAACTTGTACTGAAAAATGAAGACTGATCCAAAAATAAAAAGTACGCCCGATACTGTCGCTAAATACATTCTAAAATAATAAATATAGATGAAGATTAAACCAGAATGCTAAAACTTACACTGGAAAAATGAAAACAGGCCCAAAAATAACATCGAAAAGTAAAATGAAAATGTGCTCGGGGCTTCTAAATAAACGAAGTGAGCCGACACCACGTGGTCTACCTTGCTCCACATACCCTGCCTGCTACAGGGGGTCGCTCGCCTTGCCAATAATATAGTAGTGCAAACTAAGACTCAGGATTTACCTCAGACACACACACACACACACACACACACACACACACACGCACACACACACACAAACAGCCACTGCTATGCTAGACCACTTTATATCGCCCTAGACGCACGTCAGTGCCAGGTTTGAAATTATGACTCACGCTTGCTCAAATTAGCATCAACAGATTTCCTTTTGTCTGGCACCAGGGGAATTCTAAATTTATCTAGGTTCATTCACACGGGTGAGGATAACCATTGCTGCTTAAGATATTTGATAGTTTTTATTCTACGAATATCATCATGGAAAATGTGTGCAATAAGTATAGCAATAATATTTTCGATAATATACGCCGAGGTGGATTTGATGCAATTATACAATCAACGAAATACGAGAATGGATCAGTGTATACTTGTTACACATCTTGTATATATCTATGAATACGCATCTTGTATATATCTATGAATACGCATCTTGTATATATCTATGAATACGCATCTTGTATATATGTTGTTACTCCTCTTAGAATTTTATTTTTCCTTGTTTCCTTTCCTCACTGAGCTATTTTCCCTGTTGGAGCCCCTTGGCTTATAGCATACTGCTTTTCCAACTAGGGTTATAGCTTAGCAAGTAATAATAATAATAATAATATCTATGAATACGCATCTTGTATATATCTATGAATACGCATCTTGTATATATCTATGAATTAACATACAAATAACTTTTATTTAAATAACTACATATGCAAAGCAACTACTTTCTTAATATTGGGAGTTAAATCGCATGACATAATTAGAAATGAAACTATAAGAGAGATTACCCAAGAGCCATATGTGGATGAGATCATGATGAGGGGTAGATGGAGATGGTTTGGGCATGCTCTTCGCATTCCCCAAGAGAGATCTGTTCACCAAACTTTCAACTGGGCTCCACAAGGCACTAGGAGATTTGCAAGACCCAGGTCTACATAGCTGAGGACTATGAAGCATGAAGTAGATGATGATAACTGGCGAAGTATTGAATTAAAAACTCAAGATAGAGACGACTGGTGAAATCTAACCGAGGCCCTTTGCATCAATAGACGTAGGGGATGATGATGATGATGATAGGCCTATACATTTTTAAAGACCCAAAAAGACTTGCAAAGAACAATTTCACGTAAACAGAATATAATTACAGTAGAACTTCAAAAGTTCAAAGTTGGAGCAAATGTTTTTATGTTGACCAGGCTGACATGAGTCTTTCTATAGTTTATATGACATATCTGTTTTTGACGTTAATAGTTTATATAGGCCATATCTGTTTTGTCGCTGTTACTGTTTTTTAGAATGATATATTGTTAATTT
Organism: Palaemon carinicauda; assembly: GCF_036898095.1. NCBI lineage: Eukaryota > Metazoa > Arthropoda > Malacostraca > Decapoda > Palaemonidae > Palaemon > Palaemon carinicauda. The sequence goes on along the minus strand of NC_090728.1, from coordinate 186,631,735 downwards.
ATTCTCATTATTTGTTTATTTCCTTATTTCCTTTCCTCACTGGGCTACTTTTCCCTGTTGGAGCCCTTGGGCTTATAGCATCTTGCTTTTCCAACTAGGGTTGTAGCTTGGCTAGTAATAATAATAATAATAATAATAATAATAATAATAAAGAGGATGGTCTCATTATTTTCCCATAGAATCAACACAATCATAAAGTTGTCAAAGTCACATCTAATCTGTAACAAGTGTTA
>NC_090728.1:186619002-186629002 GCF_036898095.1 Palaemon carinicauda | reverse complement strand
TGTATGTATGTACGTATATATAATATATATATATATATATATATATATATATATATATATATATATATATATATATATATATATATACATATATATATATATATATATATATATATGAGATACTACCGCTAGAGAGTTATGGGGTCTTTTGACTGGCCAGACAGTACTACATTGGATCCTCCTCTCTGGTTACGGTTCATTTTCCCTTTGCCTACATACACACTGAATAGTCTGGCATATTCTTTACATATTCTCCTCTATCCTCATACACCTGACAACACAGATTACCAAACAATTCTTCATCACCCAAGGGGTTACTGCACTGTAATTGTTCAGTGCCACTTTCCTCTTGGTAAGGGTAGAAGAGACTCTTTAGCTATGGTAAGCAGCTCTTCTAGGAGAAGGACACTCCAAAATCAAACCACTGTTCTCTAGTCTTGGGTAGTGCCATAGCCTCTGTACCATGGCCTTTCACTGTCTTGGGTTAGAGTTCTCTTGCTTGAGGGTACACTCGAGCGCACTCTCCTATCTTATTTCTCTTCCTCTTGTTTTGTTAAAGTTTTTATAGTTTATATAGGAGATATTTATTGTTGTTACTCTTCTTAGAATATTTTATTTTCCTTTTTTCCTTTCCGCACTGAGCTATTTTCCCTGTTGGAGCCCCTGGGCTTGTAGCATACTGCTTTTCCAACTAGGGTTGTAGCTTAGTAAGTAATAATAATAATAATAATAATATACATATATATATATATATATATATATATATATATATATATATATATATATATAATCTACATAGTATAATGAGCATTTTAAACCTTTATGATACAAGAATTTTTAATATCTGTATGGTTTGATTTGTTAACTAAAGCTCATTCATCAACAAAAACTAAAAGAACAAACAACTTAATAAAATTACTGTAATAATATAGTCTTCTTATGTGTGGAGAACCTACGAGACCAACAGCAAAATACAAAAATTGTACCGGGGCCAGGAATCTTAGCAAATACAATATATAATCTCAAATTATTTCTATGAAAGGTGTTTCACAATCATAATGAAATCAAAGTATGTTCTTTTCTTATATATAGGCAAAAATGAAAATCTGCATATAAAAGTGGAGACCCAAATTATTTGGGAACTTTAAAATTAAGATAATAAAATGGTTGAGAGAACAGTTGCAAAATGACCCCCTCTAGTTCAGCAATTATGCAAGACAGGTCAATGACCTTTGACAACTGATCCAAACAAAATAGGTAGTCTGAAAAATTATCACATCTTCAATGTCAACAACTAAATGCCTCCCTTGTAATCACCTTGACTCCTGTGACTAATGATTTGAAATGCTGCAACAATCATCGTACCTCGTTAGGTTTCTGCAACTTTAACCCTCAAAAAAAAAGTCAGCAAGGTCAGTTCAGCCTATGTTAGAAAGCAAATGCTATTCCCTTCTGATATATGGTCCCCTACATCAGGTTAGAATGGTACTTTGGCCCCGATCAGATAGGACCTGGAGCCCTTACTTAGGTTAGGTTAGATAAGTGGGAGGCTAGGCTAGGATATACTATATCCGTATTTTCCCTTACTATTTCCGGTGACTTTTGTCAGGTTAGGCTAGGATACTAATATGGTAAGACCCATTGCTTTACATTAGAATGGAGAAGATGTTACTATCCATCCTTATATTTGCCTATTTTTCCCATTTCCTTTTGGTTAGAGTACTGTATCAGCAATACCCATTACATTATTAATTCGTTCCATGAAAATAGATGTGACGGGCTTTTTATATACAGTAGATCAAATTTTTCCCTATAACGGTATAGCGGTTTATGCATCCCTTATACATGAAAAAGTATGTACTGTCTGTATGTACATACTTACAACCTATCCTACTATAAAAATCAGATACCTACATTAATAAGTTTTCATGTGAAATACAGACTACTGTATAGTACAGTACCAAATACAGTACTGTACATAAAGCAATGTACAGCATATAAATAAAATATGAGACAGTAACAGCAAGAGAGAGATATGATAGTACTGTACAGTGTACTGTACTACAAAAAATACCTTCTGTAATGAAAAATTTTGTAGGGTTTACAACCATACAAGACTATGTAACTAGGTACAGTACACAAAGTTGGTAAGCATGCCGTAGTACTACCAGCCTTCCTAATCACCTTTTAATGTTAAATATTACTGGCTATGTAGATTAAGACATTTTGGTATGCACATATATGCATTATCCTACACTAGTCTCTCTCTCTCTCTCTCTCTCTCTCTCTCTCTCTCTCACATTAAAAGATAAAAATTTAGTTTTTGGAAACAAACGTACTGTTCAATAATAAAAATACTATGTATCTATGGGGTATTGCTTACTGAATTTTTTAAATTTTAATTCTTATCTTCTTTTTTAATTTTTTCCTTTTTTATTTTCTTTACTGTTCTTCACGTGTCTTAGCTCTTTTTGCCTCAGTTTCACTTTCACTCGCAGCAGGCCTTTTCTAAAATTACTTAGGCCTATCCAAGGAGCTTTGCTTCAGTCTCCCTATCAAAATGAGTAAGGCAAGCGCTGTTAAAAAGAGCGTAAGCACAACCAGCACACAATTTATCAGGGTGTCTCTTTTCAACAAAATCAGAAACATTCTGCCATTTAGCCAACACTTTCTTCAATACACAACAACAAAAGCCTCTCCATCTCATTACTTATATCAGTCCATAACTTTGACATGATGGCTAGGCCTTTTGATGGCTTTGTGCTCTTAATAATATCCTTCTGCTTGAGGAGTGTACATATCGTCGATGTAATCCTCACATAATAGCGGGCCAACTCAATCACCACACTCACGTTTCTCGACAATTTCATGCTTCACCTCTATGGTCATCAGGCGTTTTTTTTCTTCTCACTGCCAAAGTTAACACTTGCTTTTTAGGGACCCATCACTTATTATGATAATTGTCTACAAATATATGTTAAAATCATGTAAATAACGCAAACAACAACAAGGGAGATGCTCGGAGATTCGTACAGCAGTCGGAGATCTCGTGAAATCAACAAGTGATGCGGGAGCGCTAGTCCACTTAGCGTTAGATTATGTAAGCTTGCTTGTATTTCAACTCAGTGCTCATATATATAAATGCAAAAATTTGCTCATCGGTGTGCACGCAATTCAGAATGATCGTATGTTGGAGCGTTCGTATGTTAAGGTATTACTGTGCTATTTTCATAATGTGTGTATGTAAACTACATGTAGCCTACATTTGTATAAATTAATTTCATAATTATTTTTTCGTCATTTTTAATAGTAACCTTTTATTGTCGAAAACAGCATAACTTTTTGTATAACTGCACTTACACATTTTATTTCTTTGAGATAAGTAAGGATAAGTAATGTAAATGCGGAACTAACATATAACAAACAGACAAACCCTGGTATTACTACATTTAACAGTTTATAATTTATTTCTAATTCACACCTAAATGATAAAACAGTACTTATTTATTTAAATTTTATCTATTAATACTAACAGATTTTGTTTTCATAGGCTAAACATATTTAGGTCATTTTCAGGTAACCTAACCTAGGCTAGCCTAGGTAATTATCTATTTCCAAACTTTGACCTTAACATATTCGCGGCCCCAACAAAACAAACAAATATTTTTAACCCAAGAAACATCGATATGTTGCAAAACTGTCAAAATGTAAGGCAATGGTATATTTCATAATGAGTTTTTCCATGGTTTACATGATTTCTTACTGAAATGAACCTACGTTATTTTAAATAGTGATACATGATGTTTTGAATTGATATTCATGTCATGATAATGAGTTTGAGATTAATTTCTATCGAATCTATTCTGGATAGCCTATTACAACCCAAAATTTAATAAACGGGGACCTAAACAAAAAGGCATACTTATCATCAGCCGCAGAGACCCGGTAACAGGCCCTGGCATCTACTCTAGCATAGAGTACAAAAGTTAGGTTACTCTCAATACTTTCTATCGATTGTTCTCCACTATTTTCCATTCTTTTTTCCACATTCTTTGAGGTAGTATAGTAGAAATAAAATAAATTTGTCATCTGTGGATCTAGAGTCGGTAATATTTCGATAGAGTCCCACCCAGCCATTACCGCTTGCCAATACATAGGAGACTGATGTTTTATTTTAGCGAGCGAAGCGAGCGCATGGCGTAGTATAACCCATTAGATTTCAGTAATATTTCAATAAACTCCTTAATGGTTTTTACTAAACCATGCTCTTATTTCGGTAAAAAAACATCAAGCTCCTATGTACTGGCAAGCGGTGATGGCTGGGTGGGACTCTATCGAAATATTACTTACAAGTTCAAGCTGTGTTTAAATTCCTGCCTAGCCAGTCCTCAACCATTGTCTAGTCTTCCTGGGTCCTAGCTTGGGAGCAGCGAATTAAACACGTACACATTGTCTTTATGGCATTGTATGATAGCACGCTTATGGGTGATCTTTATTCCTCACAAACCGTTTTCCACAAAGGGTACAACTAGGAGAGTATATTTCCGCAATTTTTCTTGGAATAACATCAAAATCTATCATAAAATCGACATTACTCTGGTTTACGAAAACAAGGTTAAGTAATTCATATCCTCTATAGCCTATTATTTATAAAAACTACCGAACAATTATTAATTGGGTACTTACAAATAATGGCACAGCATCTCGTTAACAGTATTGTTTGTAGATCCCCATGGCAAGTCATGAACTGATCCTTAACGCATTTTACACTATATAAATTTAAACACTGCGTACTTTCCTCATTATAAATTCAAACACTATGCACTACATACCAATTCAAAAAGTTTAGGTTACAGATATCTGTAATTTCATTGTTCAAACTGTATCTCGAGCCGCAGTGTTACCAGCTGGTTTAGTCTAAAAATCCCCAAAACAACCCAAAAATCCCCATTTCCACAAATATATTTTCTTCTGATTATGTAGGCTTTGCTATTATAGAAATTACTCACTATACTTCACATAAGTGCAAAAAACTAATTGCAACAATATAAAATCCCCAAATCTAGGGATAAATTCCCATATTTGGCAACACTGTTCTAGGCCATTGGGTTGCCAACGCCATGTGTCAATAACGCTATGGTTAACACATGATATTTAAATAATTGCTAGTTATGTAGAAGTTAAGGTATTATAAATATAAAAAACTACAGTATGAATTTTTAAAAAATTATTTTTGAACCACTGAATAAACAATTATGAGGCATTAATTGCGTTTTTAGAACACTATACTATATCTTAGTATCACAGACCGCTTACCACTCGAGAAATCAAAACAAGTTCGAGTAATCTATTCCTGAGTGATTATTCTGCTTTTTATTACTATTTTTTATTATTATTTGCTTAGCTACAACCGTAGTTGGAGCAAGATGCTATTAGCCCAGGGGCCTCAACGGGGAAAATAACCCAGTAAGGAAAGGAAACAAGGGAAATTTAAATATTTAAAAAACAGTGCAATAGGTAATCTCTTGGGTGAAGAATTGCTTGATGATCTCAGTGTTGACAGGTGTATGAGGATAGAGGAGAATCTGAAAAGAATAGGCCTAACTATTCGGTGCATGTGTAGGCAAAGGGAAAGTACCATAACTAATGAGAAGGATCCAATGTAGTGCTGTCAGGCCAGTCAAAAGACTCCATAACTCTAACGGTAGTATCTCAACGGGTGGCTGGTGCCCTGGCCAACCTAGTACCTACTGATTATATGATCAATAAATCCGGATAATTTGTGTCAACTACAACAGGTGACTTGAAGAGCAAGCCTTAAAAACTAGTGATTTTGCATCAATTGCACTTTTTCAGAACGAGATGCATCTTGTAACAGACTACGGAAGTTGGTGAGTACCTAATGTATGAAGACTTCGATTTCGAAATGCCATTTTACTATGTGCTTTATTTGGTCTTATATTCACAGGAAGATAAACTTCTTTTACTTATTTTGGCTGTGGGTATAACTTTGAGAGATATTTTCTAATAAACACGCGTAAAAATCTCAGCTGTATAAGTAGGCCTATATATATATATATATATATATATATATATATATATATATATATATATATATATATGGTCAGTTTCTAAGAGTTTGGGTAAGTGATAACGGGTAATTCTTAATGTTTTTACTACCACGCCCCTTTTATTATTATTATTATTATTATTATTATTATTATTATTATTATTATTATTACTTGCTAAGCTACAACACTAATTGGAAAATCAGAATGCTATAAGCCCAAGAGCTCCAACAGGGAAGATACCCCAGTGAAGAAAGGAAATAAGGAAACTACAAGAAAAGCAATTAACAATTAATTCTTTCCTTCCACGCCCCCATATTATCTATGGACAAATTTCACTCAGATTTTGAAATAATCCTCTGGTCCATTTACTAAGTTTGAATTACATTAGTGAGAGATTCACATGCTGGTGTGTGTGTGGGGGGCGGGGGTTAATTCAGCTATCTCGGCCGTCAGAATAATTCACCCATGATTCAGCTATTACCAAAGTTTCTGGCGTCCTTAGTTTCTGTGATCCCTATTCAATGCTATTATTGATACAATATCAAGAACTTTAAAATTTCTTGAATTCACCTTAATATCATTCCGTTTTTAAAGTTTAGTACAATTTATATATTTTTTGGCTTACGAGAGTTACATTTTCTTTACATTTCGAATCGGTTACAATAAAAGATTTTTATCAACTAAAACATTAACTGCATTGTTTTATCACGGAAAACATTGAATATAATTATTTCTTATTATTTTTTTTTCAATCTTTCTCGTCTCAACGTCAGTATTTACTAACTCATCTTTAATCTTGAGAGTACACTTGGGCACACTTCTATCTAGTTTCTCTTCCTCTTGTTTTGTTGAAGTTTTTATTGTTTATATAGGAAATATTTATTTTAATGTTGTTACTATTCTTAATATATTTTATTTTTCCTTGCTTCCTTTCCTCACTGGGCTATTTTCCCTGTTGGGGCCCCTGTGCTTATAGCATCCTGCTTTTCCAACTAGGGTTGTAGCTTAGCATTTAATAATAATAATAATAATAATAATAATAATAATAATAATAATAATAAAAGTGTGAAATTTACTTTTTTTCTGTATGAAGAAGATCTTGTATCAATAATTGGTATATCTTAGAATGTTTTATTTTTTTCAACCTAATTTCCTCTCTAGGAAATATTAAGTACATTCTTTTCCTTAACTTTGTAAACATAAGGCATTCTTTCATTCACTGTAGTTGTCAACAGTTTTAAAGTTATCTTAGTCTTATCAAACCTCTTCGCTAAATTGTCAACTTTGCGAGAATATCTAATTTTAGGCCAATATTTCAGTGAGTTGTGAGGGACTTTCGAAATCTGCAATTTTCACCTACAAAAACATCATAAACTTTCAACCATCATAACTTTCTTTAACCGTCAAAATGGTATACAGACGGACATATACTCCTGCAACAGGTCTAGACATTGCATGAACCAAAAAAAAAAAAAAACTCTGTGTTTTATTTGGTCTTATATTCACAGGAAGAGAAACTTCTTATAATTTTGGCTGTAGGTATAACTGTGAGGGATATTTTCTGCTAAACTCGCGTAGAAATCTTAGCTGTATATTTAGGCCTATATATGGTCCTTCCCTTTCTCAAACTTAGTCGCCTGTACTTACAGGTGATCTTACCTAACATCGCAAGAGGGTTTGCCCCTCTCTTTTACTCTTATACTGTACTTCCCTTTCTCCCTTTTCCTTATTCCTTCCCATACCGAGTATCTGCCTTCGGGCTATAAACTGGATTGTATCCAGGGGTACTCTTCCTTTCCCGAGCTGAGCTGTATATCACCTACATATTTTCCCGTTTTTCTCTGCAGATTGTATTTCGTGTCTACAGTCAGGCCAGAGCTACAGCATTTGCTTTATATTTTCATGAGTGTTGCTATTATCTATTATAGAAACACTTTTTTTGTGATGAACGCAATGATTGCATCATATCTTTTATTTTTTTTTAGATTTACACGTGGAAAAAAATACTGTTCGCGTCATCTTATTACTCCTATTTCTCTATTTGAGCAATACTAGTTACATTATGGAAATGACTATGATCATTGAGAGAGAGAGAGAGAGAGAGAGAGAGAGAGAGAGAGAGAGAGAGAGAGAGCGCAACTTGCACGTTTGTATTCCTGTGCATTTTAAACTATTTACACACTTACTTCTAAGATAACGCTCATGACTATTATATTTGAAAAAAATAAGAGATGAACAGTATATTATAAACATGAATTAGCATTTACGGCTGTTCATTTCTATGCCGAAATAATAACCATCATTAAAATGATTTTACTGAAAAATTACTCGAATCCAACAAGGAGTTTTAAAAGTCTAGGACCCCATCAGATATAGGCCTACTCCGTACATTCACCTGTTTCCTAAATTCCTTCCTTTGGGAGGACATGATCAGGCATATCTGTAGACTAGGCCTAGTCGAAATACATTATTTTCGTGTTCCTACATATCAACACCTACTAATTGAAAAGTAACTTGTTTCATTCCGTCGTTATACCTTCTTTGTTTTTCTTTTGATGTCTGTATTGTCTGTCATGCTGACCTCACAACAAAAGTAGTGTCAACAAACTATAGTCAATTCTTTTTAGTAAGTCAGATTTGCACCGACTCGCAGGGGTGCCCCTTTTAGCTCGGAAAAGTTTCCTGATCGCTGATTGGTTGGACGAGATAATTCTAACCAATCAGCGATCGGGAAACTTTTCCGAGCTAAAAGGGCACCGCTCTGAGTCGGTGCAAATGCGCCTCATTAAAAAAAATTGAGCATAGTGTTCTGTGGTTCTAAATCAAGCTGTGTCACGTGACCATTTTCTCCTGTATTTTTGCATCTTGGCATGGGACTATCTATTCATCTATCTATCTATATAAACATTTAATTTGGTATCGTAATTTTTGTTGAAAACACCAATAAAGCTATAAATAAGTTTGAGGATACACTCGAGCACACTATTCGATCTTATTTCTCTTCCTCGTGTTTTTTTAAGTGTTTGTAGTTTGTATATGAAAGATCTATTTTTAATGTTGTTAAATGTTCTTAAACTTTATCTTAATTGTTCATTAATTTGCTTGTAGTTTATTTATTTATCCAAAAATTGAAATTTTGTAACTATAGAATGGAATCGTAGACAGAAAAATATTCCCGCAGCAGTTCTGTAGTCGTAGACCGGAAGTGTAGACAGAAATCGATATTTCTGCAATTCTGTAACCGTAAACCGGTAGAGTTTTAGACATTTTTACGAATTCGATGATATTGAACACCCAAGATATTATTATTATCATTATTATTATTATTATTATTATTACTTACCTACTTACTTACTAAGCTACAACCCTAGTTGGAAAAGCAGGATGCTATAAGTCCAAGGGCTCCAACCGGGGAAAATAGCCCAGTGAGGAAAGGAAATAATGAAATAAATAAACTATAAGAGAAGTAATGAACAATTAGAATAAACATTTTTTAATAAGATGAATAAATTAATAAACAATTCCATTAATATAGAATTATGGAGAATTTTTTTATGTTTTTATCGGCGGTATCATACCAAGAGGAGCGAAATAAATTGACAGTTCCAACACTTGTGACGCTATGAAATTAGATGTTTCTGATACCCTAGGAATTTCCTTCTCTCTAAAGCTTTTTGAAAGAGTCTGCTGTTGAACATTCTTGGAATTCTTTTTATTTATCCCAAGATAGTTAGTTAATATGGATTATAGTCATTCATTCTGTCTTTCCATATAAAATAACCAAAACTCGAAGAAAAGTGAAGGCTATACTCTCTCTCTCTCTCTCTCTCTCTCTCTCTCTCTCTCTCTCTCTCTCTCTCTCTCTCTCTCTCTCTCTCTCTCTCTCTCTCTCTCTCTCTGTATATATATGTACATATATACATCTATAT
>NC_090728.1:186601502-186614002 GCF_036898095.1 Palaemon carinicauda | reverse complement strand
TATTTTAAGAGTAACAACATTAGAATAAATATCTCCTATATAAACTATAAAGACTTTAACAAAACAGAGGAAGCTAAATAAGGCCGAGTAGTGTGCCCAAGTGTACCCTCAAGCAAGAGAACTCTAACTTAAGACAGTGGAAGACCATGGTACAAAGGCTATGGCCCTACCTAAGACTGGAGGACAATGGTTGGATTTTGGAGTGTCCTCCTAGAAGAGCTGCTTACCATAACTAGAGTCCCTTCTACTCTTACCAAGACGAAATTAACCACTGAACAATTACAGTGCAGTAATTAACCCCTTGGGTGAAGAAGAATTGTTTGGTAATCTCAGTGTTGTTAGGTGTATGAGGACAGAGAAGAATCTGCAAAGAATAGGCCAGACTATTCAGTGTATGAGTAGGCAAAGGGAAAGTGAACCGTAACCAGAGAGAAGGGTCCAATGTAGTACTGTTTGGCCAGTCAAAAGATCCCATAACTCTCTAGCGGTAGTATCTCAACGGGTGGCTGATGCCCAGGGATAGATTAGATAATGATGAAGTAAGAAGAATGGTAGGCGTAATAAATATTACAGAGGGGATTATAGTGTCACGACTGGGATGGTGTGGACATGTGTTGAGAATGGATGTTACGGAGGGAGTCAGAAGGGCTTGGGACGAATCTGTTTGGGGGGAGAAGATCGAGAGTGAGGCAGAAAATGAGATGGCGAGATAAGGTGAGGGATGATATGGAGAGAAGAGGTTTGGTAGAAGGGGATGCATTCGCTAGAAGGCATTGGAGAGGGCGCATCAGGCAACCGACCCCTTATTATTATTATTATTATTATTATTATTATTATTAGCCAAGCTACAACCCTAGTTGGAAAAGCAAAATTCTATAAGCCCAAGGGCTCCAACAGGGAAAAATAGCCCTGTGAGGAAAGGAAATAAGGAAAAAAATAAATTATGAAAATAAATTAATAATATACCATTCTAAAAACAGTAACAACGTCAAAATAGATATGTCCTATATAAACTATTAACAACGCCAAAAACAGATATGTCATGTATAAACTATAAAAAGACTCATGTCAGCCTGGTCAACATAAAAACATTTGTTCCAACTTTGAACTTTTGAAGTTCTACTGATTCAACTACTCGATTAGGAAGATCATTCCACAACTTGGTAACAACTGGAATAAAACTTCTAGAATACTGTGTAGTATTGAGCCTCAAGATGGAGAAGGCCTTAATGTAGGAATACCTATTGGAAAGAAGAAGAGAAGATGGCAACAGTACACACAGGACCTCGCCGTGCAGTAGGAGTGTGACTGGATGCACTTCCTCATAGAGACGCGTCCATTTCGCTATGGCTAAAAAGCTATTTGCGTTTGAAATTGGATGACGTCAGACGCAGATGTTTGGACGAATGACATAAATACGTAGTTCTGTTGGTGAGCGGACTGATGACGCATTTATTGCGAGTGCATCCTCTTCCCTCATTTCAGAGTGAAGAAGAGAAGAGGCCTGTTATGGTGTGTTAGACATCGGGAGAGTGTGGCGAAAATGGCTTATCTTGGGAGGCTACACAGGTCAATTTGAGAAGCAGCTGTTTCTTGTTGCCCCTATTATTATTATTATTATTATTATTATTATTATTATTATTATTATTATTATTATTATTATTATTAAAGATAGTTATAATATTACCAGGAATTAATAAAAAAAAATTATTATTATTATTATTATTATTATTATTATTATTAATAATATTATTAAGTATAGCTGTAATTATAATGATTGATAAAAGTTATTATTATTATTATTATTATTATTATTATTATTATTATTATTATTATTATTATTAAAGATAGTTATAATATTACCATGAATTAATGAAAACTTAGTATTATTATTAATATTATTATGTATAGCTGTAATTATTATAATTATTGATAAAAGTTATTATCATAATTGTTGTTATTATTATTATTATGATTATTATTATTATTATTATTATTATTATTATTATTATTATTATTATTATTAAAGATAGTTATAATATTACCGGTAATGAATAAAACCTTAGTATTATTATTAATATTATTAAGTATAGCTGTAATTATAATAATTGTTGATAAAAGTCATTATTATTATTATCATTATTATTATTATTATTATTATTATTATTATTATTATTATTATTATTATTAAAGATAGTTATAATATTACCAGGAATTAATAAAAAAGCTATTATTATTAATATTGTTAAGTATAGCTGTAATTATTATAATTAATGATAAAAGTTATTATCATAATTGTTATTATTATTATTATTATTATTATTATTATTAAGGATTGCTATGATAATTATAAAGATAAAATACTATTATTGTTATTGTTATTATTATTATTTTTATTATTATTATTATTAGTAGTAGTAGTAGTAGTAGTAGTAGTAATATTATTATTATTAGAGATAAACTATAATATTAATATGAATTGATAAAGAATAAAATAGTTTTTCTTCATTAATATACTGTTCTAGCCAATCTCTACAGAAACTGATTTTGTCAATAAAAAATGCATATAAAATACAAAATAATTGATAAATTGATAAATATTTAAGATTAGAGGAACTTGAAAACAAAACAGATAAAGGGAAAAGCAATAGAGACAAGGAAGGATAACTTATCTGGAAACAGCAGAAGGACAAGTAAAGAAGAAAAATGGAGAGTTGGTAAAGAACAAAGTGAATTGGCCTCTTCGACGAGAAGGGCGTAAATTATTGTACTTTTAAAGGATTTCAGACCTTATGAACTGTGTTGATATGACGATATTGTCATATCAAGATACTCGAATAATTTCTTAAGATTTAGGTGAAAATGATGCATAATTTAGTTTTTAAAATTGTTGGGATATAATTAATTTGTTTAGTGCTATTAATGAGAACTTGCATAAGATGTTAATTGCCGTAACAAGGTAATTTATTGATCAAAGTAAACTGGCGTCACAATGACAATGGTCAAATACATTTTATCATGTACACAGGGTTGTTGTGGCCTGATTGGTAACGTCTATGCCTGGTGTTTACCAGACGGGAGTTCGAGTCCCGCTCAGATTCGTTAGTGCCATTAGTGTCTGCAACCTTACCATCCTTGTGAGCTAAGGTCGGGGGGTTATGGGGAGTCTATAGGTCTATCTGTTGAGTCATCAGCAGCCATTGCCTGGCCCTCCCTGTTCCTAGCTTCGGTGGAGAGGGGGCTTGGGCTCTGATCATATAATATATGGTCAGTCTCTAGGGCATTGTCCTGCTTGCTAGGGCAATGTCACTGTCCCTTGCCTCTGCCATTCATGAGCGACCTTTAAACCTTTAAACACGTCAAAATAAAAGGTTAATGAAATATATTATATATGTCGGGTATCAGTAATTATTAAAATGGGGTAAACAATGTATAATTTATTTATTTTGACAAACTAAGTCATCTAATAGGCAGTGAACTTTATCCATTACTGCACTCACTTTTTAGCCTTCTACTATCCTAATGGGCATTTCCACATGCACACATGGGCGCTGAATGACCTCCCAGATCCTATAGTCGATTTCTTTTAATGAGGCGCATTTGCACCGACTCGCAGCGGTGCCAATTTTAGCTCGGTAAAGTTTCCTGCTATCTGATTGGTTAGAATTATCTTGTCCGACCAATCAGCGATCAGGAAACTTTTCCGAGCTAAAAGGGCACCGCTGCGAGTCGGTGCAAATCTGCCATGCTAAAAAAAATTGACTATAGTACTCTGTGACGGTAGGTAGCAGCGACTCTCTCTTACATTACCGCAGATTATTACGACGTAGGTTCAATTTTCATTTGATAGTTATCAAGTCATTCGATTGATCAGATCTTTAGGCAGAGGGAATAATAATCTGTCTCTCTCTCTCTCTCTCTCTCTCTCTCTCTCTCTCTCTCTCTCTCTCTCTCTCTCTCTCTCTCTCTCTCTGGACCCATTTTTGATACACGAGTATTTCGATGATTATTCATCAATTTAATTGTACTTTCTGAGTAACTCTCTCTCTCTCTCTCTCTCTCTCTCTCTCTCTCTCTCTCTCTCTCTCTCTCTCTCTCTCTCTCTCTCTGGGTCCATTTTTGATACGCGAGTATTTCTATGGTTATTCGTCAATTTAATTGAACTTTCTGAGTAACTCTCTCTCTCTCTCTCTCTCTCTCTCTCTCTCTCTCTCTCTCTCTCTCTCTCTCTCTCTCTCTCAAGGCCAAATGAAACTAGGATAGAAAATTACGTAGAAATAAGCTCGTGTCAATCCCAGATTAAGAATTGTAATCACAAATATAATCCTCAAAGACGGTGATCTTTCAAATTACAACCCCCCCCCCCCCATCCCCAAATCTATGGAGGGGGGCCATCCCCTCCCCCCTTCCCCCACCCCCCAATCTATTCATGTACTTATTCGTGCGGGCCAGCTGAGTATGAGGCGCGCAATCTGCAATTGCCGGGCAAGCGACAGGGGAAAGGGCCCGGGGGGAGGGGGTTACTGTTGAAGGGTTAAGATGAAGAACGGGGAGGACAGAACAGATGGGTTAAGGGGAGGAGGAGGAGGAGGAGGAAGTGGAAGGGGGTAGTTAGCTGGCTGGCTTTCATCTAACCCCCTTTCTATCTCCCCCCTCCCTGTGTTGTCTGGCAGAAGTAGGAGACGTGCACGTGTCATAGCGAGGTCTGAGACCCAGCAGGTTGGAAAAGGAGAAAGAGAGGGGAAGGGGGAGAGGAGAGGGGGGGGGGGGAAGTTTGGTCTCTTGTGGTGGCCGCACCTTCTGTGAGCGGTGGTGGACTGGTGGTGCCAGTGCCACACAGTGATGTGGAGTAATTGTGACCATTTCAAGTGGATCGTAATGGCAGAGGAGCATGACCGACGAGTTGTTTTGCAATTTGCCAATTCTTACGGCTTCCACACGCTTTTTCGTACGGCAATTGTCATTCCACTGTGTTTACTAAAGATCTTCTTCTCTCGTCGCTGCGGTAGGATCGACGGTCATAGAAGCCGCGCGTCTTAATTGCCGGTCATTTCTGATTTTCCTTTTATGTTGTGGAGAATCTACAAAAAAAAAAAAAAAAAAAAAAAAAAAAAAACTTCTGATGATATCTGTTTAAGAGGGAGTCACATATTATTATTATTATTATTATTATTATTATTATTATTATTATTATTATTATTAAGCTACAACCCTAGATGGAAAAAACAGGATGGTATAAGCTCAAGGGCTCCAACAGGGAAAAATGACCTGGTGAGGAGAAAAAAAAGAGGAAGCAAATATACCACAAGAGAATTAATGAACAATTTAAATAAAATATTTTAAGGACAGTAACAACATTAAAATAAGTCTTTCCTATAAGAAAAAACTGTAAAAACATAAAAAAAACCAAGAGGAAAAGAAATAAGATAGAATAGTGCGCCCGATTGTACCCTCAAGCAAGAGAACTCTAACCCAAGACAGTGGAAGACCATGGTACAGAGGCTATGGCACTACCCAAGACTATATACAAAATATTTCTTGTTTATTGAGAAGATCTTTCCTATGAGATACGACTATACATATTTCTCAAGGGAAGATTAAATGTATTAACATCAACTTTATGAAATATTTCATCATAACAATACTGTTCGTAATACTAGGCTGGCAGTTAATTCTAATGGCCAGGCCTTCTCCATCATGAGTCTCAATACTGCACAGTACTCTAGAAGTTTTATTCCAGCTGTTACCAAGGTGTGGAATGATTTTCCTAATTGGGTAGTTGAATCAGTAGAACTTCAAAAGTTCAAAGTTGGAGCAAATGTTTTTATGTTGACCAGGCTGACATGAGTGTTTTTATAGTTTATATATGACATATTTGTTTTTAACGTTGTTAATAGTTTATATATGACATATCTGTTTCGACGTTGTTACTTTTTTTTTTAGAATGATTCATTGTTAATTTGTTCTCATCATTTATTCATTTCCTTATTTCCTTTCCTCACTGGGCTATTTTTCCCTATTGGAGCCCCTGGGCTTATAGCATTTTGCTTTTCCAACTAGGGTTTTAGCTTGGCTAGTAATAATAGTAGGAATAATAATATCATGTAAAGCGTATCATTCTCCACATGCACTCAGACACAATATTATATCTTATTTCTCTTCCTCTTCTTTTTTTTTTTTTTAAAGTTTTTCTAGTTTATATAAGAAAGATTTATTTCAATGTTATTACTGTATTTGAAATTTTCATTTTAATTGTTAATTATTTCTCTTGTAGTTTCCTTTTTTCCTTTCCTCGCTGGATTATTTTATCTCTGTTGAAGCCCTCTGGCTTATAGCATCCTGCTTTTCCAACTAGGGTTGTAGCTTAGCAAATAATAGTAATCATCATCATCATCATCATCATCGTCTCCTCCTACGCCTATTATTATTATTATTATTATTATTATTATTATTATTATTATTATTATTATTATTATTATTATTTGCTAAGCTACAACCCTAGATGGAAAAGCTGGATGCTAAAAGCCCGGGGGCTCCAACAGGGAAAATAGCCGAGTGAGGAAAGGAAACAAGGAAAATTAAAATAATTCAATAATAGTAACATCATTGAAATAAATATTTCCAATATAAACCATAAAAACTAATAAAACAAGGGGAAGAGAAATAAGATAGAATAGTGTGCCCGAGTGTACCTTCAAGCAAGGGAACTATTGACGCTAAGGGCCTAGGTTAGATTTTACCAGTCGTCTCAATCTTGAGCTTTTAATTAAATAATAATAAAAAGCTCTGGATGACAGCATTTCCATCAAGGAAAGAAGCTCAGATAATTCTCATCTCCTCCTACGCCTATTGAAGCAAAGGGCCTCGGTTAGATTTCGACAGTCGTCTCTATACTTTTAAAAATGTGCATTAAAATCAACGCCAAAAAAATCCTGTCATAAATGTTGATAGACATTAACCGTTTTAAAAACGGATATATTGACGTAAAGGAGTGATATTACGGTCACCAACCCGTAAAAGATAATAACAAAGTAAATAAAATTACGGTCGCCTGTATTTTACTGAAATACGGCTGATAAAAATATATTTTTATGGAGAATTTCCGATTAAAATTACGGTTGTTTTAACAGTATCTTGAGCTTTTAATTCAGTAATAATAAAAAGCTCTGGATGGGAGCTTTTCCATCAAGGAAAGAATCTTAGATAATCCTCATCTCCTCCTACGCCTATTGAAGCAAAGGGCCTCAGTTAGACTTCGCCAGTCGTCTCTACCTTGAGCTCTTAATTCGATAATAGTGAAAAACTCTGGATGGCATCCTTTCCATCAAGGAAAGAAGCTTAGATACCTGCACATGACGTGCCAAGAACCTTTCAAAAGAGTTGTTCCCACAACATATTGATCGAGTTGAAACAAAGACATTCGCTTTCCCAGAAGAATCGATTGAATCCATTGAAGAAGAGGAATCAATCCGTGGTTTTTACCAGGAATGTTTTTCCTACTCTCATTCATATTTAGGTAAATAGTAAAAACTGCAATTGTAAATACAGTATGTGTACAATAACAAAAGAAATATTCATGTAAATATACGAGTATATGTAAAATGAAAAAAATTTTCCTTCTCTCATTCATATTTAGATAAATAGTTAAAACTGCAATTGTAAATACAGTATGTGTAAAATAACAAGAATATTCATGTAAATATTCGAGTAAATGTAAAATGAAAAAAAAATTTTCCTACTCTCATTCATATATAGATAAATAGTAAAAACTGCAATTGTAAATAAAGTATGTGTAAACTTAAAAAGAAAAAAATCATGTAAATATTCGAGTATATGTAAAATGAAAAAAAAATTTCCTTCTCTCATTCATATTTAGATAAATAGTAAAAACTTCAATTGTAAATACAGTATGTGTACAATAACAAAATTCATGTAATGTTCGAGTATATGTAAAATGAAATTTTTTTTTTCTTCTCTCATTCTTATTTAGATAAATAGTAAAAACTTCAATTGTAAATACAGTATGTGTACAATAACAAAACAAATATTCATGTAAATATTCGAGTATATGTAAAATGAAAAAATTATCCATGTAAAAATACAATATTGTATTATGTTATAAATTGTAAGATGGTAAATGTGTATTTCATAATAAGGAAAAAAAAAGTTTATCAGACGACGTGGATCGAAATATATAGCATTTATGGACTGAAATGTGTATTATGGCCTTTGCCAGATTATTATTTTCCATTAGATTATAGTTTTTTTTTATATTTTAAATTATTGACTCCTATATATTTTGATAACTTTAAAATGAATATGGGAGGACTTCTTGAAGCATGTCATATATATATATATATATATATATATATATATATATATATATATATATATATATATATATATATATATATATATGTATGTATGTGTGTGTATATATATATATATGTATATATAATGTATATACATATATATGTATATATACTGTACATATACTGAATATATATATATATATATATATATATATATATATATATATATATATATATACATACTGAATATATACACACATATATATGTATATATATATATATATATATATATATATATATATATATGCATATATATGTATATATTCAGTATATGTATATACATACAACAACAACAAATGCAGCCGTTTCTAGTCCACTGCAGGACAAAGGCATCAGACATGTCAATTTGTGTCTGGGGTTTGGCTATTTTTAATCACCCCGCTGGCCACTGGGGATTGGTGAGGGTGGGAAAGTTTATTCTGATCATTCAAAGCAAACCAACCTAGTATAGCTGGTCCTGACTAGTGCAACTTTGCTGATCATGGCGATACACAAACCCTTTCACCACGTCAAGGTATCCCAACTCCGAAAGCGACTGTGTGTGTGTGTGTGTATTATCCATGTGACGTGTTTGATAAACTTACGAAGCAGTTTTTAGATAAACTTTTTATTCCAAAAGCCACAGTACTACAGTCCATTTCTTTTAGCGATGCATATTTGCACCGACTCGCAGCGATGCCCTTTTAGCTCGGAAAAGTTTCGTGATCGCTGATTGGTTGGAATTATTTCGTCCAACCAATCAGCGATCCGGAAACTTTTCCGAGCTAGAAGGGCACCGCTGCGAGTCGGTGCAAATATGCATCGCTAAAAGAAATGGACTATAAACGATGCTGTGGCCTGATTGGTAACGCCTCTTCCTGGTGTTTGCCAGTCGGGGGTTCGAGTCCCGCTCAGACTCGTTTAGTGCCATTAGTGCCTGCAACCTTACCATTCTTGTGAGCTAAGGTTGGGGGGTTTGGGGAGCCTATAGGTCTATCTGCTGAGTCATCAGCAGCCATTGCCTGGCCCTCCCTGGTCCTAGCTTGGGTGGAGAGAAGGCTTGGGCGCTGATCATGTAATATATGGTCAGTCTCTAGGGCATTGTCCTGCTTGCTAAGGCAATGTCACTGTCCCTTGCCTCTGCCATTCATGAGCGACCATTAAACCTTCAAACCTTTAAAAGATGTATGTCTCTACCATTCATATATGACTATAAAAATTTTAAATGTAAACTTGAGTTAGCTCTTTCTGATTTGTATCCCTATGTTAATTTCAAGTTCGTTTTCAAGAATCCACTAAACATAGGTAGTATGTTCAGATTCAAAGACAATCTACCAGATTTGATGCGGTCCTCAATTGTTTATTGATACTCCTAGATGTAATTTAGGAACTTATGTTGGTTGTTCCAACTGTCTCTTGAGGATCCACATTGACTCCCATAGAGGTGTCAGTCATCGGACAGGTTATATATTAAAAAAAGGAATTTTCTTCCATACGTAATCACACGCTCATGCATGCAAGCAACCAATTAACTATTCTAATTTCAAAATACTAGCCCAATCACCCAATAGCTATGTTCTACCTACCCTAGAATCACTTTTCATTAAACAGCTATCCCCTACTCTCAATCACTCAACTACCTCTGCTCCTTTACATATTGCCTAACAACTTTCCCCACTAAATCTTCTAACCATTACTTACACACTCTAACGTCTAAACCTCCCCGTCTTCTCATGTTTTAGTCTTGGATTTTTCCTTACTAGGTGAGTTACTTATCCAGTGATTTTTTTTTTTCTGTTTTTCTCGTATTCCAGGTTATTTCTATGTATTGGTATTATGAATTCCATATCTATTATGTTTTGTGAATTCTTCTATTGTTTTTCAAGTTTTTTTTCTGTATATTTGTTCTGATTTTGATATTGTTCTTTTCCTATGTCATTCATTAAATTTTTTGCTTTTTTCTGCATTTAGTTTATTTTCTTATATTTTATTATATTTCAATCGCTTCATTTTTTTGTATTTCATAGTATTTGATATATATATATATATATATATATATATATATATATATATATATATATATACATATATATATGTATGTGTATATATGTATATATATATATATATATATATATATATATATATATATGTATGTATGTATGTGTATATATGTATATATATGTATGTATGTGTATATATGTATATATATGTATATATATATATATATATATATATATATATATATATATATATATATATGTGTGTGTGTGTGTGTGTATATATATATATATATATATATGTATATATATATACATATATACATACATACATACATATATACATATTACGTAACATCTACATTACAGTCATGCACCAGAATATGTAGAATGGTAAACAGACCCAAACTTAGCAGGCAAATAGAGAGAACCAGGAAAGGGTCGCCTAGGGGAGGCTGGGGTGGTACTTCCATTGCTTTAATCCTTCAATTCAGACTCTGCTGTAGGGCTTCACTTCTCTTAAATCCACTTTTACCATAAAGTTTTACCTTTTCAATATTATGTGAGGCTTCAGAAAATCAGGGTCTTAATTGTAACCTCTTTACTTATAGGGAGAATAGTGCTGTCAGTGCACCCTATGCATTGCAAAGTTCAAAGTTGGAGCAAATGTTTTTATGTTGACCAGGCTGACATGAGTCTTTTTATTGTTTATATATGACATATCTGTTTTTGACGTTGTTAATAGTTTATAAAGGACATGTCTGTTTTGACGCTGTTACTGTGTTTTTAGAATGATATATTGTTAATTTATTCTCAGCATTTATTTATTTCCTTATTTCCTTTCCTCACTGGGCTATTTTTCCCTGTTGGAGCCCTTGGGCTTATAGCATCTTGCTTTTCAAACTAGGGTTGTAGCTTGGCTAGTAATCATAATCATAATAATAATAGTAATAGTAATAGTAACAACAACAATAATAGCAATAACAATAACAATGATAATAACAATGATAATAACAATAACAATAATAATAATAACAATGATAATAACAATAACAACAATAATAACAACAATAGTAATAGTAACAACAACAACAACAATAACAATAACAACAACAAGCATTACTTTAAGTGTCTTCTTAACGGCCCCTAGCTGCACTTGCGTTTTGGTTCAGCTCTTCTTATGCTGCCTAACCCCTTTTTACTTTTACGTTATATCACAACTAAAATGCTAGAGAACTTCAAATCATTCATTCATTCATTCACAACTAAAAGTCCCTCAGTTATACCTGGGGACTGAATGGGCCTCCCAGTCTTGCCAGATGGGTTAGCCTAAAAAAATCCCCAAAACTCATGATAAAATATCCCCAAAACTCATGATAAAATATCCCCAAAACAACCCAGAAATCCCCATTTCCCCAATTATATTTTCTTCTGATCCTGTAGGTTTTATTAATATAGAAATTACTCTCTATATTTCATACAAGCGCAAGCAAACTAATTGCAATAATAGAAAGGTATATTCATCTTTGTTTCTTCATCATAGAAATTTTTACGGAATATCCCCATCAGACACCCAAAATCCTAAAATCTAGGGATAAATCCTAATACCTGGCAACGCTGGAGCCTCCTGACCCAAAATAGGGTCATGTGGAAAAGATTCATTAATCTAAATTTAGTAATTTACACCTCTGTATTCTATCCTCTATGAAATGTCTTTCCTCATAGATATAAAACACTATTTTTGCCTTTATTATGAGATCGTGTCATTCAGATTCTTTTTCGTAGGCCCACTGAGATTGAAGTTTATATTTATTCTTATAGAAACTATGAAACTTTATGTTATGCTTCTGTTAACCTTCGTCTAATTGTTTGGAGGTTCCTTAATATTTATCCCTTTATTTATTCTTTGATATTCTTTTTAAGTAAACTATAAAGTAATATCGCTAGTACTCTTGAATATTTTCAGATTATAGGGAAACCTAGTATCTTAGTCCTATTTAAAGACATTCGGTCAACATTTTTGTAGCATTTTATAAAAATCTTATCTTCAAAGTTAAAACTCTTCTTGAAAAGATGATAGCTATGTGGCTCCATTTATTGTATCAACAGCTGTTTCAGCCACCGGCTTATGGCTATCATCAGGACCCCGATA
>NC_090728.1:186569002-186591502 GCF_036898095.1 Palaemon carinicauda | reverse complement strand
GCTACTATAAATTTTTACCCAATGTCACCCTTCTACGAGTTTCATAATGTTGGTTGGTATGGACGAGTCCAGGGGCCCTCAAAATTCCACTACATAAACTTCACTTACGAGTAGCTATTGTGGAAGTTGCAAAATGTCAACTTATAAACAACAACATTTCAAAACCTTGTTTTAAAAGATTAAGACGAAATAGGTTGGCCAGGGCACCAGCCACCCGTTGAGATACTACAGCTAGAGAGTTATGTGGTCCTTTGACTGGCCAGACAGTACTGCATTGGATCCTTCTCTCTAGTTACGGTTAACTTTCCCTTTGCCTACACATACACTGAATAGTCTGGCCTATTCTTTACAGATTCTCCTCTGTCCTCATTCACCTGACAACACTGAGATTACCAAACAATTCTTCTTCACCCAAAGGGTTAACTACTGCACTGTAATAGTCCAATGGCTACTTTCCTCTTGGTAAGGGTAGAAGGGACTCTTTAGCTATGGTAAGCAGCTCTTCTAGGAGAAGGACACTCCAAAATAAAACCATTGTTCTCTAGTCTTGGGTAGTGCCATAGCCTCTGTACCATGGTCTTCCACTGTCTTGGGTTAGAGTTCTCTTGCTTGAGGGTACACTCGGGCTCACTATTCTTTCTCGTTTCTCTTCCTCTTGTTTTGTTAAAGTTTTCATAATTTATATAGGAAATATTTATTTAAATGTCATTGTCCTTAAAATATATTATTTTTTCTTGTTTCCTTTCCTCAGTGGGCTATTTTCCCTGTTGGGGCCCCTGGGCTTATAGCATCTTGCTTTTCCAACTAGGGTTGTAGCTTAGCAAGTAATAATAATAATAATAATAATAATAATAATAATAATAATAATAATAATAATAATAATAATAATAATAATA
This sequence comes from Palaemon carinicauda, assembly GCF_036898095.1. Taxonomy (NCBI): domain Eukaryota; kingdom Metazoa; phylum Arthropoda; class Malacostraca; order Decapoda; family Palaemonidae; genus Palaemon; species Palaemon carinicauda. Next base: position 186,590,606 of record NC_090728.1, on the reverse strand, counting down.
ATAAAAAGATTAGGACAAAATAAAGCATAAGATTATTTTCTTTTTAAATGTTAATGTACAGATAAATTTCTTTGTGTTCGACTTAATTTAATGTTTATATACGCTTTTAATACTTATTTTACGACCTTTTGCTCGACCTTGAACTTGACCTTTGTCCTGAACATGTGTTAATTGACGTGGATTTTCATACACTCAAATATGAACCAAGTTTGAAGTCTCTGTGACAACGATGTCCAAACTTATGCCTGATTACGTGAATTGGACATTTTACTAGGCCATGACCTTGACATTTGACATTGACCTTCCAAAATTTGATCATTTCCAGCTTTTTACCTAAGTTAATCCCTGCAAGTTTCATTACTCTGCGATTAATATTGTGGGCAGGAAACTGTTCACATACAAACACACACACACACACACACACATACACACAAACAGGGGCAAAAACATAACTTCCTTCCAACTTCGAAGTTATGATTTTGTATATTTTTTGTTAGTTCTGTCATTATCAAAAATGTATTATTATTTTTTTAAATCTATCTATATAATTACTTCACAGTCTACAGAGACTGGCTTATTATTATTATTATTATTATTATTATTATTATTGTTGTTGTTGTTGTTGTTAGTAGTAGTAGTATTAGTAGTAGTAGTTGTTTAGATGAAATCAGTTATTTTCCCCTATTTTATTAATGTTGTTGATATCATTACTATTGTTATTATCCGTATCCTCATTAATGAGGTTTCTGATATGATCGATACTATTAATACCTGCAATTATTATCTTCTAAAGTACCCGTAGTACCATAACTTTAATTACAATGATACCATTACTGTTATTACTGACGCCCAAACATTAATCATAATAGTATAAACAATATTATTTAAATTTAGTCAACCACCCATTATTTTTTCAGTATCATTATCGTCACTGCCACGCTAGGCCTATAGAAATCAAATTTATCGACATTTTTGTTATAAGTCCTCTGTGGTTTCCGAAACATTAATCTAAATAGCCTACATAAAAATATATTATGGCCCTTTTTTATATTTTAGGGAATATTTTGTTACGTTTTTGACAGGACTCAGTCGCCTTTAACTAATTATTGTTGAATTCTGCGAGTAACAGAATTTTAAAGTTTTATATAATCGAAAAAAATGCGTCTGACAGAAATGTTTTTTGATGCGTAGTTTACATTGGAAATTATATAAAAAATCAATAATGATAATACTAACATTCTCTTGTTATTAGAACTTGTTTATTTATTTTTGGTTATCTTTTTCTTTCTTTCTTTCTTTTTTTTTATCCGAGCGATAGCCTACAGCATCCATCCATTTGAATCGCATATGCGAATCTGCTTCTGCGTAGTAGTGCATAACAAGAAATATTAAGTGTCTTTAAATAAAATATTCTCATGCTAAAATGCCGTATTTTATGTATTTGATTTTATATAATAAATAATCTGCCAATGAATGTATATTTGGCCGGAAGAGCATCAGCTGTTATCCCGACCATGTAACGTCGTGACTAAAGCTTCTTCATACTTAGCTTTGTAAAGAAAGGTCGGGCACAAGTTTTATTTCTTTTTTCGGATTCCCACCAAGGCCATGCTGTGACTGGTGCTTATCGTAATAAAATTCTAATCTAAAGTCACTGACCTAATTCTAAGATACCAAGTAACCCATTAACAGTTCATTCCCCTTTGCTCAGATCAAAATAAACTCTGAGCTTAGCTGGTCCCTCTCTCTTTATGCAGTTCCTACAAGCGTGCTTTTCTTTGCTTCAACCCTCATACGTCGGTGATGCATCCATTTCACCTTTAGATTCACTTTATAAACGTTACAAAACTCATTTTTATTCGTACATTAACCATGCAAGATTAAAATAAACTCGGTACGTCTTCTAAGAATATGGCTCTCGCGCGCATTAGCCTGTAATCCCCACGCGCTTTGCTACAGGCCTTCTGATTGGCTGTATCTGTCAGTAGAGTCGTCTGGGTTGCCGCGCACACCAATGGGAGGCCGCGTTACACCACCACATCACCGCCCTGTTGCTAAGGGAACCACGGTAGCCCAACACATCACAAAATATAGCTGTTAGCTCTTTCCCAGGCTACATTAACAGATCTTCATTTTATTATTTTATGTTGATGAATAAGGACCGTACGGTAAAAACAGTGAAGCGTTGATTATCCTGTTTTCAATCGTTCGGGCAGCAGATTTTTCACTTGCTGGAACTATTAAATTCACGAACGTTTAGTAATTATTTATTCAGATATCAGTTTGGTCACTGACTGTACCTCGGCCCAAACCGAAAAGAAATGTATTCTGTGCGAGGATCCACAAAATTTCCAATAGAATAATCTCGCATCGGAGGAGCTTCATTGTACTATATATACTAAACAGAGCTTCAGAAAATGTGACAGGACGATGTGCGGCCATATGAGGCAGCAGAGCATTAAACCCCCAGATAAAACAAAGGCATGTAAAACGGACGTTTCACATCATAGCTGGGTGGCAGGGTGAAATGATAGAAGATGAAATATTATTGCAACGGTAGATGTTGTAGAAGTGGAGAGAGTAGAGGTTAGTGAGGTAATGTGTCTCTGCTAAAAGAGAGAGAGAGAGAGAGAGAGAGAGAGAGAGAGAGAGAGAGAGAGAGAGAGAGAGAGAGAGAGAGAGAGAGAGACGGGACGATGGTCTTCATAGAAGATTTACCTTTTTTCACACGGTTCAATTTATTTCTTTTTGTTTCGGTCATCATCACGCCGCTGAACAGATATGTTTCACGGGTGAAAATTCACTCCTAGTAAACAAATCAATACATTATAGTCATAAATTATAAATAGAAAAGAAAAAAACATATTTATATGTTGAAATATGTAAAATACGTCAAATATGAAGGCGAAAATTATGGAAATTGAACGAAATGTTGCATAAAGTTTTGTTAGGTTTGGTTACTGCTGGTGCACTCAACAAGCCTTAGTGAAGACCACTGCTGCCATATTTGAAGAGTTCGCTCCTACTCTCCGCAGATCGATTTTGTCTATTATTTGGGTAATTGTACACTGGGATCGTTATACTTGTGAAATATGTGATTGCGGACATTTGTACCACACGATAATAATATAAGAAATACCCAGGAAAGGCTAGATATACGTCAGCAAGTGATTAAACGTGTGCATTCAAATAAGAAATGGTGGACGGACTGGCGATTGTTCATGTTTGTGGCAAGGAGTGCCTCTTTTACGCTATTTAACGGAGAGTTACAGTGTCAAAGTGCATTATTTTAACACCCTGGGTGTGTATAAAGGAATGTGACACACGAAATGTCCCGAACGGAGCAGAAATAAGAGTGTTATTAGTGTTTTGGGGCGAGTGTTTTGACCCTTGAGGGCGGGTCCATTTTGCCGCGCGGGGGAGGACACACACTCGCCCAGACGGCCAAAACGTAAACAAACTTAGTGTGAGATCAATATATTCCCTACAAATATTAGGCACATGCTGTTCCATTTCAATGAAACCCATCAAGAAATCATCCTTTAAGGGACCATTTGACACTATATCGTCAAAACCCGATTGATTTACGCCCTGGGAAAGCTTCGAAAAGGCAAGTGGAGGATCTCCTGTGTCAGTGGAAGAAGGAAGGAAGGAGGGCCGTAGAGAAGGAGCAGGAATCCGTTGGACCTTTTTTATTCTTATCTCACGATGATGCTAAGACTAGGTTGATGAGCCGGTGTGATTTTTTAACCCCTGGGATAACGACAAAGGCTCCTCGAATGGTCTTGTTGTTGTGGTCGTGTTGTGAGGAAAACAGCAACCAAATATGCAGGAGGATGAATCAGCTGATGTTGCACATTCATTGATCATACTTGCAAGGGGACCAAGGAAGAAGAGAGGTGTAGTTTTATTAGTACATCCGTGGATTGTATGATTAGCCGTGGAAATTGTTACGGTGGCGGTTGCGATCGCGATGACCTTTTAGGATAGCCGAGCATGCGTGAATCTCAAACATATCAGTGAAGTAACGCGAGACAATTTGAACGAGGATCGAGGTGTCGTTAGGAAGTTGAATTGCATTTAGGAATTTTTAAGTGGATAAATTCTCGGTCGATAAGATACTCTTTTAAGGAAATTGCAAAAAGGCTGTGATTAACTGTGATCACTAAAAGACAACTTGTGGTGTGTTAGGGAATAGCCTAGGTTAGGCTAGTAGGTTTTGGATTGGTGGACGTTGATAAAAGGGATGACCAGTGGAAATAAAAGAAAGAAGTGTTAGTGATTGATGTGGTGTTGGTGGTGGTGATTGGGAGGTGGACGTTCCAGGAACATCCTGGACAGTGAAAGGCAGCAGCCGAGAGAGCCTGGCAGGTGCGGGGATAGCCAGTTTAGGGGAGTGCGAGAACTCAGGTGGGGCCGGGCCGGGCCATGCAGGCGGGGGTGCCATGGTGCTGGTGAGTGGGGGAGGGGGGGGACGGCTCGGGCGCCGCAGCAGCCAGTGGGAGAGTGGGAGGGGCGGCCGCGGCGGCCCAAGCCATGGACAAGTCCTGGGGGGTGACCGTGGCCCCCCCTAATCAGCACAAGCGGCACGACCCCTGGCACAAACATGAGCTGGCGGACAAGGAAAGAGCCAAGCAGATGCGTAAGTATTTTGTAATTGATTGTCCTGTAGGCTTAGGGATTAATACCATATTTTGCTGTGATGTCTTTAATAAGGTGTAAAATTGGTTTTTATTATTTCACCAAGGCTGAGATGAATATATGACATGTCATGTCAATTATCCTTTAGGTAGGTTATGTTGTGGACAGTATACTGTACCTTATTTTAGGATTTAGGGTAGATTGGTTACTTAGGTAGTATATATAAGTGGTGTTGATCTGAATTCTGATCAGAATAAATAAAGCTTTATTTATAGGCTCATAGGAACATTTTAATGCCAAATTTTTTTGTACTATTGTATTTAATGAAAAAAAAAAGTAAAAAATTATTGTTTATGAATTTAACCCCGTAAGGGATCAGTGCTTTCAGCGAGGTACTAAACACCGACTGTCGTGTCATTTTTTTTTTTTTTTTATCCCCAAACTACATCTAATGTTTAGCCCTCTACATTACTTCAGGTCTTGCTTCCTCTCTTCTGTCTAGCTGCCCCACAGTTGTACCATGATGCTGAATAGGTCTCCTAGCCCAAGTGTTAGTCCACATTGCCCAAATTCTTTTAATTAATTCTTTATTGATGGATAAAGATTGTATTATTATAGGAATTTTGTTACCCAGCTTTAAGCAACTGTTTAACAATACTTGTAAACCAATGTTATTGTTACAAATGCTAATGTAAGGGGGTATCTATTCTTTATTCTTTATTGCTAAATTATTTTCTTATTCAAAGCTCTGTTATTGTATTAGTGATAAGTAAAATGCTGATGTGTTTTCAAGCATTACACCTTTCGATTTTTTTTTTTCCCAAGAAATGTAGCAATGTATTTCTACTGTGCTATACTGTAGAGCTCTCTGTAGGAGGAGATGATAATTCTGTAGAACTCATCCAGAAGTTGGTTATGGTCAATATATTGTTGCTTTGATGTTATTCTGCATATACTGCGTCCCAGTACAGTACCATTAACCGGTTTTTTTTCATTCCCAATGGTATTTTGATTATATGTTTACTGTACAGTATACTGGATAAGGGAGCTGACAAGTATCTTTTAGCAAAACACTTATCTTGGCATTGCATATCTCTTCTCTATATGATAGTATTTAATCTCTTCCATAACAGTTGACTTTGAAATTTTGTCTTTGAGGAGGTAATTGAAAGTAGCTTTTATTGTCAAAAATTATGCTTGGACAAATATGCATTGAAGTACTGTTTTTTGGGGGAGGAAAAGTAGTTATAGATCTGTGGTTTTCGTGCTGATGACGGATATTCGGTTCAAATTAAATTTAAATAGCTTATAAATTGAATGCTTTTTTTTAAACTAGTCAAATTGCAAGGTTGGCCGTATTTCAAATCGGTGTTCTGATATTGTTAATTGTTTTATGTGAAAGGCATTCTGATTCATATATATTCCTTTTTTTTTTGTAAAGATTCCTTTATAGCTGCAGTGATAGTCTAGTTTATAGTTTTAAGCACAATGTAAATACTGCTACAGTATTTATCATTCATTGCTTTGGTTTTAAACTTTAGGGTAAATTAATACTCTTCAATTGTCGTGTCATTCTTGTGGATATATATTTTGATATGGTTTTGTGTGTACTTCATATTTGCAATCCAAGAAGTTGCTCTATTAGTTAAGAAAATAGTTGTTCTTAATTTTATCTTTACATTTATGTAAGAAAGTACCTATTTATGGAAGTACCTATTTTCATTGGTTTTGTATTATCAATCACATCAGTACCCTGGGCTAGTTTACAGTATTCCAATTTTATCATTTGGGCGTACGACCAAGATGAAACGATGCATTTCCATCTCATTTTAGTAGGCTATGCTTCAGGCGTCTCAAAAGATATGAGAGGAAGTAATGACTAATGATATTGTTATTCTTTCTTTTTGGATTTTTTTTTTTTTTTTAATTCTGTTGCTGAGTAGCTGGATGATTTGTGACATCTCTTGGTCAGCGGTAAATTGTTATGATATTTATCCCTAACTTTAGTGGGGAAGAGTTAAGTGCTTCAGAGGTGTAATTTGTATATTTATAATTATAAATTTTTCAGGAACTATAAAGTTAAAGCCCATGTGATTTTCTTTTCATTTTCTTTTGAATGTACACAATTCCTGTACAAACTTAATTCTTCAAAGTAAGCATATTTTGTGAACAGAAGGTAAGGAGATGTAATGGGAGCCATCACATTTACACAAACAACTGAATCATGGATGAACCTAATGCACAAGTATAGTATTCCACAAAACTAGGCATTATGAAGTTATACAGGAGATTCTTAACATCACGCCAATCTTCTCTACACGCTCTATACCTTTCACATAAATGTTAATCATGCACTGTTCTTTCACTTGAATCAGGGTCTTACTTTCCAGTACCTCTTACACATTCTATGCTGATTTCTCCAGGCCTTCCTCTCCACTCGTCCTCTTTCTGTGCACCCATCTTTGCAAATTACCAAATGATCTCTAAAAGCTCTGATCCATTCTTTCAAATATTCTGTTATACCATTTCTTATAACTCCATATATCTCACCCTTTCAGTTTTTCTTATAACCTATTCACTACTAAAACAATTCATATTTACAGTGTGTATCTTTTTATTTCCTTCTTCAACAAACACACTTAACATCCAAAGAGGAGTTGGTTCAAGAATCTGTTCATACTGTATGTTACACCCATGACTTCCATAGCTTCCATAGACACTTCAAGATTCCTGAAAGTCAGTTGCACAGTCTTACCTTTTTTCTGCTTCATCTAATCTGTGACTCGTCCCTTCCCTCAATCTACCATCATTTAAAATATCTACTCCCAAATACATTTGTATGTATATGATATGCATAAATGAATAGATATATAATTTTCGCCGTGCGATGCCAAGGGCCTCCACCAGATTCCTCCAGCCATCCCTGTCTCCTGCTTTATGAGGCATATCATCCCAGTTATTCCCCAGCTCCTTCATATTTCTAATCGAGGTAGGTCTTGACCTTTCCATTCTTCTAGAACTTTCCAATCTTTTCAGGCGGTGGGTGAAGTACGTTTCCTAACTAATGCCACTGATCAGTCATCAGTCTTTTCATATGTATGCTGTATGTTTTTGGTCATAGTATGTTTTTTAAGCTATACAGTACTCTCTTTTGCCAAATATTGTGTGATAGTTATTTAGCCCTATACCCTTTCAGTTGTTATCGATTGACTACTAACTGTTTGGTAACTGTAATTGACCAGAGGCACAATGGTTTTATATATATATATATATATATATATATATATATATATATATATATATATATATATATATATATATATATATATATATATATATATATATATATATATATACTGTATATATATATATATATAAAGTGTGTGTGTGTGAAATAGATTCCCTGATTACTATAGTCCATCTGTCAATTCCCGCAATGGGAACAAAATAACGTTCATCCTTTTTGGCAGTGCTGAAACCACAGGCCAAAATGATGATTGTTGATAGATATGTTCCAAACGATGCTACAACAAAGACAATATTAGTACTGTACACCTTACATTTATGTCTGTGAATCTTTCCTAATATTCATATGCTACATTGCTTTTTGTGTGAACTTGGTGGCAAGAAAGAGTTGAAAATAAGCTTTAATAGAAAATTCTTTCTTCTTCATAATCTCGGAAGGTATGGTATCCTTTTCTGATTCTTGCAAAGTAAGGTATTGCACCTACTCTTTTAAGTAGAGGCCTTACTGAAAGTTAGTGATTTTTCAAGGTCAGATCTTCTGTATTTAGGAGATATTTGTAATGAGTGCCAGGAATATCCTCAATTGTAATTGTTTTTTTTTTTTAACTATGAAGATAAGAGAAAAAAATATCCCATAAAAGATAGAAAAATTTCTGGTAAATCAGGATCTAGCAGCTTTTCTGATGCTGCAGGTTCCTTCTCCTCATCCTAATAACTCAACTCGCCTCCCTCAGGTTTGCATTAAAACATGGAATGTTGATTGTTAAAAGAAAGTGATGGACAGTTTAAGTACAGTATTGTAATGCTCTTCATTTTCGAACCTTCTTTGGGGTTTTGATGTTTTTGTTTCTACTCTCATTAGGTGGATTTTGGCGTCCTTTTTCTTACTGTTAAAAGTTAGCATTAAAGCTTGAAGATCTGGAGGCACCAGAAAAGATTGGTCTGTGCCCACAATTCTTAGGTTAATCTCCTTGGCTTTTACACCAATTTGGCAATCGACAATACCTATGTTGAATCAGCTCGTGTCAATTGGTGATTGCATATGTTTGATGGTGTTAATTCTAATGTAGTTTTTCGTAATTTCGAAAGAAAAATTATCCGAGTAGTCTCCCAATATCTTGTCCCGGGCCTTGTGGCCTAAATCATAATCATGAATCCAATCAAAGAGAAAGATACCTTAGAAGGAATCTAATATTTACTTTGGCAGTTCTAGGTTAGTCAGGTATTTTAAAGCAGCTTCTTAAAAAATGATCATAGTAACCATGTAAAGTCTTTGGGACCTCTATTCCTGAGACGTTAAGCGTTTGCATCTGCTGTTACACATACCTTGTTCCAGATGCAAGGAATATCTTGTTCTCAACCTTCTTATCCAATGATTCCACTTATTTTAGTGCTGCTGCTAATCTCATGGAATTCTCCAACTAATGAGCCTTATTATTTTCTAGATTTGTCTCCCTTGGGCTTATAGCATCCTGCTTTTCCAACTAGGGTTGTAGCTAATTATAATGATAATGGTGATAATCTTGGAGGAAAAATAACTAGAGATGCCCTGACCGGGATTAGGTGAAGCCAGGCTTTACCAGTCAGACTGACAGTTCTCGATTCCCAAGTTGATCTCCAACAGTGTACTGGAACTTAGGGTCGGTTCTATTCAGACCTTTGTTTATAGACGGCAACTATTTTCTTGTGCTTTTTATTAGCGATGGCTCCTCCCTGTTCTGCTTTGTTTGAAAAAAAAAATTAATGTTAAACTTGTTGCTCAACTTATTGGTGAATCAGTTATAAACACCTTGGAGTATTGAACTACGGTAAGTTCGTTACACTTTATAGCCCTCTAAGGATTACATTGAACATAGCTTGTGATATTCTCGCAACTGTTGTTACCAATTTTTCCCTAAAGGCAGGCAGCTGTCTGTTATCATGGGCTCAATCTAATTCTATTTAAACCATCTTCCAGAGTAGTAAGTGATTGATTCGTGTATGGATTTTTTCTATGTTATTGTTCTCAAAATTAAAAATTATTGATGAATTGAGTCAAACATTTAAAAATTTTACAAAAAAGGTATCCTAAGACAACATTGTATAAGAGACAGTAAATGGTTAACAATAACACTAGTTCCATACATAACTTAGGTTCCAAGACCTCTTTCACTAGTCAATGGTGGAGCTAGAACTGACAGTCTTGACTGGTAAACCTGGCTTCACGGGTTCAGGTAAGAACTGTGAGCTAGGGCATCTCCAATAGTATTAATCCTCCTAGGCAATAATAATTCTTGCTTGTTTTGCGCCATCGCATCACTTTCAATGAGGGTTTCTTAAAATACTTCTTGTCGTAAGGATGTCCTCCCCAAGAGATTCCTCCTGTGTTTCATGGACTTTCAATCTCTACTTTCTATCTGTTGGAAGATATTGTCTTTTTCAATGCTTTAAGGGAGACCATTTCCAATATAAACCTTTCTATGTTGGACCTGGGCTCCTATAAAGCTCATTCAGACTCCGAAACTAGAACTACTCGGATTTCTATTCACTTCAGGATTCAGGAATTATATTCCAAGCATGTAGAATAACTCTGGTAGTAGGTAACAGTTACTGCATCTTCTTGAGAATACAGTACTATGTCTGGCCTACCTGTCATTAGACCCAGCATTTCTAATTATTAAGGAGATTGTTAAGACCTTGGACAAGCTTTACATTCGTTAAGATCTGTCATCAGACTTATTTCATAGTCAATGTTAAGTTCCTCTCACTCTGCCTCCTTGTAGCATTCGGTCTTATGAATCGCTGGAAATTCCTTCTGTGAAGCTTTTTAAACATATAGTCAGCTCTTTCCCTCTTGATATATAAAAGAGAGTTGCTGTGATTCATGGGAAAACTTGCTAATCACTCAAAAAGATAGTATTGCAAGGTTAAGCCTTTCTTTTGCATATTCTTCATTTTAAGCCACATTTAATCCTAATTGGCTATATAATCTCCTGAAAAAAGTCCCTTAGTGCCGAGACACTGACATTTATCGAGTGCCTTTACTGCATTCTTGTACTGTAAGGCCATTCGCACATTGTTTGATGTACAGTAGTCCTAAATTTGGCGCTTATCAAGCAAATCCAACATCGAGAGATAGAAATGTGTTTTTATCCTGGATCCGCCTTCTGGTCCCTTGCTTGATAAAGCCAGACTGCAGCTCATCATGGAATAAGTGTCTTGCAAGAATCATTTAGACTGTTTTTGCATAGGCAGCTAAGATGTCTAGTTACGTCTCCTTAGTCTATACTGACTGTGATATTTAACCGAGATTCAATCCTTGCCCATTACGTCCTGACAAGAAGCAAAAGTCTTTCAAGAATCTGCTAACTTACATAGAACCACCCTTTTGAGACCCAAGCCCCTCAGATTCAAGTCTATGCCTGTTAAAAGCATAGCCTTAGATTTTCAAATTCTCAATGAAGGCTGTTGCATTCTTCTAATGAGGAATCCTGTCTTAGCAGATTCTCCTATAGCCTTCCCAATTTAAGCCAATGATCTGGACATGAATAAGCAGAACCTTGTACAGCAGATAAAGAAAAGGATATCAGAGAAGTGATGTCACCCAACCCAAGTTCCCTTCTGGGAGAGGTATATTTAAGCAACTCCTTTCTTTGACACGCCAAACCCCTCCGTGTTGTGTCCTGATTTTATGGCGATTCCATCATCTGATCCAAATCAAGGGGATTTCGATTAGTTCTGCTCTGTTATCTGTTATTGTATTGAAAAGACAGGCCACAATTATTTGTTATCAGTGTATGTCCAGAAGTATATCAACTACCGATACCTCTCTAGGTAATATTACTAGAAGTTTTAGCTACTTTCTACTCCGTAGGAGGTCAGTGCAGTCTGTGAACATCACTCGGCTCACTGTTCCCACTTCATTTTTGCAGTGTTGCTATACAATCTCAACTTTTGCTTCATAGTGGAACTGTGGGGTTCCCCTTTTTGGACATGGATGCTCAATGACTTTGCATGTCTGAGTGCCAGGCCGTATCATCCAAATTCATGAATCCAATACATGTGCTTCGTGAGGTATGCTAAGAATGATACATTTCCAGTTATTAAAGGATATACGGTACTGTCGGTTAGTTGCCGAGACATGGAACGTAATCTAAGAAAGGACTCCATTAAATCCTTTATAATAGAAATACCCGGTACCTTTTGTATGTAAAGAAATCTCTTGTATCCTAGATGTGGAACTCAGTGTTTACCTTGTCCACCTTACGTAAACCTATCAACTCCCATTAATTTATATAGATGCCAGTGCAGATTCTATTCCATACAGCTCTGGCCTCTGCCAAAAGGACGACGTGGGGTACAGGCATTATCATGCAATATTGGGTTTATCTCTACAGGAACAGTATTATCCCTTTTGTCAGAATTTAGGGCTTTGGTGAGGAGCATTCAAAGAATTTTGCATTATCTTTCAATTCTACGTTTTCACTATCCCTTCATCTTACTAGACTCAGCATATGAATTCAGGGAAGATTATTTGTATTGAAGCAAAGCAAATTTTGTGTCAATACACTTGGTTTATAAGCAGTTGATGCATTGCTTGATTGAATTCTTAATGTTAAAGGTTCCCAACTCCTAACTTCATTTGTTTTCAGTCAACTGATCTCGTAAATGCTAGTGAATTATCATAGGTATGTATCAAGAATTCTGACAGCTATATGTACATTATTTTGAAGGTTCTTATCTATGGGACTAACTTTTGACAGTTTTCATGGAAACACATTCCCACCTCCCCATGATTTAGTAGGTTTAGAAGCAAAGTGGGGATAATACAAACAAATGTCAATTACAGTGGGAGGAGGTGCAACTCCCGGATGGACTACTGTAGTCAGATTTAGGAAAACATATTCAACTGCCCCTTTGTATCATAGGGATATAGTCCTTATTGGCATAAACTTTTTTCTTACATGCATACAAACCTTTCATTGTTGAAAATATGGATATATCTTTAATGGCGCTTGAATGTTTATTGAATTTTTAATGAAGTATTTTATGTTAGTTAATTAACGACCTTGTGCAAGCGGGAACCTCTGCCTGTGACAGAATACTAACTTTCGCCTTTGGCTGCGGCAGACACAGTAGTGTCACAATCTTCTTCGTACGACTGTTGGATCTTTTCATACATAAGTTCATCATAAGTGTTGGTTTTTTTATTTCTTATCTATGAATATTCTTGCTTGTAAGTAGGTGAGCATATGACAAAGTGAATTTTGTTCCTAGGAGGATTCAAACTTTCGGAACGGGTGACTAAGACAGTGTACTTAAGAGCGTAACTTGTCTCACTTTATGGTGGTTTCTCTGACTTGAGATGGAGTTACTCATTTCAAACTGAGTTTCTCCCTACCAGCATGCCTGGAGGTGAAAATTGTACGTCTTGCGGACTTGCCTGGCGTCGACAGTGTTCCCTGGATGATGGTTCCTGTTTTTCAGTGTAAGTTAAGTGTTCCTAGTGCACCTCTAGGGACATAAACATCTGTGTACTGGTTTGTGTTGCGGCAAAAGAACCTCTTATAGCTTCCGGATTGCAGTCATTAACAGTCGCCCTGATCACGACTCCACTATGAAGAAAGAATGGTTGGCAAGTGGTAGAAGAGGTCATCTTCTCTTCTTCCTTGAGAAGGCAACAACAAAGAAGATAGTCATCTTCTCTTCTTCCTTGAGAAGGCAACAACAAAGAAGATAGTCATATGGAAGGGCCTTTTGCCAAAAGTGCATTGCCGACTTATAGCAATCGCTCTCCTTCAGGACTGAATTACAGTACTCACTTGTATACAGTACTGTTATCTTTGGGGTCTGTCAAACAAGTATGAGCCAATGCTACAGTTACTCTACTGCTACTACACTGGGAGCATGTGGTCAGTCCTGCTTGGACTGAACATAGTACTGTAGGCCCGGATAGCATGGGTAATGTATGCCCCCTCTCATCTCTTTCCTATCCCAATATGGAGGATTGTTCTATACCTTGGTGCGTGCTCTATGTTGTACGGAATAAAGCCGCCTAACGGTATCTCTAGGTCAGTGAACTTGAGCCTGTTGAAACAGCCACTGGTGTTTCATTAGTTGCTGATGAACGGTCCTAAAAGGAGCAATCTACAATACCATACAGATTCGTAATCGTTTATGCTACTCATGCCGTTACAGAGTGTAGCCAACATAGCTCACATGCTAACCAGAACCTCTTGGGACGCTTAGCAATTGTGAGCTTCAGATAACAGCGGCAGCCTTTTTAATCCGCTACAGTGTTTTTTTTCATTGACTGGTACCTTTGGTGCAGACATGTTTCAGAATTTGCTATTTGTACCAGTACAGTATTAGGAGATCAGTCTTTTTGGAAGGAACACCAACTCCTAAACGATTGAGGGTAAGGATACGCTGTTTTGTTAAGTTAATCCTCCTCTTCTTCCTCTTCCCCTTCTGAATCTGACTATTATGAAAAAAAAAAGTCCCAAAATTCCAGTTGTAACAATCCCTATAGGACTTTTCTAGGCTGCCCCTCTTTCAGTGGAGATGGATGGCTCCTGGCTTGTCTACCAAAGTAGCCAGGCTGGCCGGGGATGCACAGCTTGGTGCTCTTCTGTGACCTTGGTTGGTGGCCTGGCTGGGTAGAAATGCATAGCCTTATGCCGAGACCCTAGTGGCGAGCTTGACCACCCAGGTAGCCAGGCGGCGCTGGGTTGCACGGCTCTGTGTCGTGGCCCGGTAGGCCTTGACTACCCTGGTAGCCTGGCTGTCCAAATACGCTCAGCCCAGTGCAAGGCTGGATACGGTTTCCATTGGTCAGCCATTGGTGGAGCTTGGGCGGTCTACTTCACCTCTTCTAACTGGATGAGGAAGGGATGCTCTTTTCTTTTGGGAATTCTTTGGTATCCTAAATTGCAAAGATGGTGCCTTTCTAGAATTTTCTTGCACTCAGCTGTGGTCACGAGCTGAGGCACCACAGCCCATTGTTCATAAGCACGGAACTGCAGATTACTTTCCATGACGATCGACAAAGGATTGGTACCTCTCTTTGTCTCTTTTCCTTCCCAAAGTACTTGGGTTGAAAGAGGAGATACCTGGGCTTCTAAGCACCGAGCCCGGTTAACCACACCCGTTCATCAGAGGAATGATACACTGCTAGGGACTGTATCCCAGGTATGGAATGACACTGTTCACAGCCTGATTCATGATCCGTCTCCCAATTGTACGTTCCAAGATCCTTACGGATTTGAGATTTCATATTCTGTGGAGAGGAGTCAAATCCAGAAGGGGTTGAGATGTACATTATCTCCATCTTTGAGCTAAAATTGATTGATTGTCGGGTCATGTTAGCAACCTTTGGGGCACTGAGATATGCTCCCGGTAAGAATTGGATAGGTGCTATATCCTTCAAGGGCTCTGGTCTTTGAGGGCATCTCCGGCCAAATATTGAAAGGTGATCAAGCCAAATGACTCTGGTTTGAGGAAGATTGCAGCCTTCTCCAATTCCCTTCTGTGACCACCAGAAGGGGTTGGTTCCTGCCCCACCCATTCTTACCCCTCCGAGGCTCAGTCCAGGTGGAAGAATTAGGGTGAGTAAGGGAGGTAGAGTTATATCCTCTGCTGTCAGTAAATGGATGCCTTGTCTTGCACATCCTTCCTTCCATCTAAATAAATTTCACACCTACCTTCCATGTTTCATCTCTGGACATGCGACAAAGTAGAACTATCGGGTTTTTTTCGGCCTGAAAGTCGCGAAAAAGGTAGAACGATTGGATTTTACGCATGAAAGTCTTGTAAAACCTTCTCTGGTCCTCTCTCGTCTGCTCTTTACGAGTCGTCGCGAGTCTCTACTCTGAAAAACCGGTACTTATCAGGTCTTGCTCAATTGGAACTTGTACTCCATACTCATCCTCGAGAGATGAAGACTATGCTTTTGTTGACTTGAGGGACCAGTAGTGCATGCAGGCCTTCTTTGTTTATTCTGAAAGTACCTCTATCATTCCTCAAGTGTTCGCTCGTGTCCACCTGAATGTTTATGCTTGGTCTACTTAAAATTACATTTTCAGTATCTTTCAGGATAAGATCAATACTACTCACTCTTTTTACATTCTAAGGATTGGGATCAAGTGGAATCTGATCTCTTGCTCAAGTAAATTTTGAATACCTGGGAATACTTTTCAATTGGGAATTTTGAAGTTTTTAATGGTGTGAGCTCAATATGATGGTCTTTTCTTTAGATTGGATGCAGGTGAAGGTGAAACATTTCGAACATATTACTCGTTCGTGCCATGAATAGGAAAAGCTCCTTTCCCTTTATGACCAATTTCTTCCATCAGTATGGAATAACAGACCTCGCCTGCATTCTGATAGTGGTCCGTCAAGCAGAGTGTGCGTCTGGTGTGACAGCTACCACTTTGGTACCAGTACAGGTGAGCAGTTTCACGTGCACCAATCATCACCACCGTGGGCCAGGTAAGGGCAGGGTAATACGCTGCCCTAAAAAGTCACCCTCCTCCTGTGGGAGGTGGTTACACAGATCACCTGGTGACTGATTCCCTAGTACTCGGTTAATCAGACCATGAACCCAGTATGGCAAATATTTCTAACATACTGGTTGCAGATAGCAGTCCCTCCATGGATCGAGTACTCTCCTCATTCTAGGTAGAGCTGAAAGTTTACTTTCATCCTGGTCCTTTACGTGGGACACTTGGGCACATCTCTCTGGCACATCCCGAGAAGGGGACACTATGATGGGGATCATAGAGAAAGTCTCTATCTAGCTAGAGCGCTTTTCAGCAGAACACGGACTTCTCCTTAGAGTTAGGATTCCACCTCTAAGGTGGAATGATCCATGTTCGGAGGGCTCTTTGAGCAGTCTTGCCTTCCCTTGTACTTAGCCGTAGGGTGTGATGGTTCTCATCTTTTTGGGGAAGGCCTCATGTGCTGCTTCCTTCTAACGTTAGGTGGACATTATAGAGTTTTTCCACAAGGCGCTCTCTCTCTTTTATGCTTCAGAAAGAAAATTAGAAAAGAAAGGCTCCTGTGTGTTATGTGGATCCCACCTCAGGTAATTGGTCTATGTTATCTCTTCTATCCTGGGACTTGGATATTTGGATGGGATTGTTATTGACCTTGGAGCACTGGCTAACACGCCTACTGCCAACCTAAGGAGGATGTCATAGGGAACCCATATTTTCATGTAAAATAACATGAATTTACCTTGTCACATCATGGCACTGCAATACGACTTGAGGAGGACTGGACACCTGGTGCAAGTGTCTTATCGTTCTCATTAGCCCCAGCAGTAAAAAGAGGGAAGTGTCCAGCAACTGTTCTTTCTTGCTCGGTGAAACTTTATTTGTGGATATATTTTAAGTTAGTGCACTCTTGTAGATGTACAGTAACTGTAGTCGGTGCATACCTCTTATCGTCTCAAGAACTCACAAGCCTAGACCTATCAGTAGCCTTGAAGTTCTCGTTTACCTGTTGGTGTATTGGAGCTGAAAGTGTCAGACAACCTTTGCATCTCTGTGCCTTACAGACATTGCCTATATACCATTCAGTCTGGAGGTGGCTGCTCAATAGTTTTGCAGCCCTCCCACCTCCCGCATGCGACTTATTATACATCCCATCTAAGGTTACGTGGTTGGCAAAAGTCTTGCTGACAAATGGCTCTTCTATCTCTTTATTGTTCCTCTCTCACTGGGTGCAGCAGCCACAACCATTACACCCTAGTCGTACATCTGATGCTGGCAAGTTACAGAACAGAATACCTTTTTTTTCCTGCAAGGTGGACAGTGGGTCGGTTGGACTAAACATTTCTCTTGATGGGTCTGGTTTGACACCGTTGATGCCATCTCCCTGATTGGGAGATCCTTTCAAATCGGTATCGGCCAAGGTCCGAGCAGCTTTTACATCCCTATGATTAGCTGTTAGGAAGTTGTTGCGAGATACTCTCCCTGCTCCAGTATGAGACCAGGAAGGATGACATGTCTAGGGAAGGAAAGACTTTCCATTTTATCTATTTTAATTGATGAAAGGTTTGCATTTGCGAAAGAACAAATAAGTTTTAAAAGTTGTTTATTTTTCCTTGCCATACATAATTGAGTCTTGAATTAAAATTCCCCTAATCAACCCTCCTGTTAGTCCAGGCCTATTATTATTATTATTATTATTATTACTACTACTAGCCAAGCTACAACCCTAGTTGGAAAAGCAAGATGCTACAAGCCCAAGGGCTCCAACAGGGAAAAATAGCCCAGTGAGGAAAGGAAATAAGGAAATAAATGAATGATGAGAATAAATTAACAATACAGTACAGTATATCATTCTAAAAACAGTAACAGCGTCAAAACAGATATGTCCTATATAAACTATTAACAACTTCAAAAACAGATTTGTCATAAATAAACAATAAAAAGACTCGTGTCAGCCTGGTCAACATAAAAACATTTGCTCCAACTTTGAACTTTTGAAGTTCTACTGATTCAACTACCCGATGAGGAAGATCATTCCACAACTTGGTAACAGCTGGAATAAAACTTCTAGAATACTGTGTAGTATTGAGCATCATGATGGAGAAGGCCTGGCTATTAGAGTTAACTGCCTGCCTAGTATTACGAAGTTGGCTATTCCATAACAAACAGGTGGGTGGGGTATCCCCCTAGCGCCACCTATCGTAAACAATTCGATGACTGTTCCAGCACCGCTAAAGATATAATTATTCTAAAAGACTCAGGTTTGTATAGATATGAAAATGTAAATTACTTATTAAATGATACAATATATAAATTTCGAGTAACTACAGTACTGTACTATATGTACAATATATGCATCTTATTTTTATTGGCCTAATAACTTTTATTTTTCTTCTTGATAGATTTTTAGATTCACTGGTCACTACCAGTTTGTTGAATCGAAGCAAAAGAAATGAAATAATGTTTACTGTTTATGACAGAAGTCGAACCAGACAGATGGGGATGATATTCATTAAGTTTGTAATTCCTTTCCAGCAATAAATTGATGAAACATCTACTTTGACGAAAAAAAAAAAAAATAAACAAACCTTTATACCCACATTGAAAAAGCACATGAATTTGAATTAGTCTTTGCAGGATCCATGTTATGCAAATCAGTTCATTTGTTATCAGCCATCATAATTCACTCAGGGAGCATACTTTAAAAGAATAGTTTGAACTTAGAATAAAGAGGAATTATTCCAAGTGCTGTTCTCTCTCATCATGATGCTAGCTACACCTTGGCCTCTCCCGTATCCTATTGTGCAGTAGGATTTGGTGTACAGTAGTTGGTCCTGAGTAGATTGTTTTTGGCCCAAATGCATTTTGTTTTACCTAAAATATCAAACAAAACCTGCTTATGCAAGTAAAGAAAATTTGTAATCATAATATACTCTACCCATCATGATTAGTGCCCATCATGAATAGCAGAGGCAAGGGACAGTGACATTGCCCTATCAAGCAGGACAATGCCCTAGAGACTGACCATATATACATATGCTAAGTGTCAAAGCCCCCTCTCCACCTAGGCTATTGTCATAATTGATGACAGCTTCCAGCTCTTATAACAGTGGGGGCTACAAGGTATTCTTAGGATTGTTTAGTGTCACAGACTTGGTTGAGAATGTGGGTCATGCAGCTTTTCTAGATATTGATAGACATTGAAAGACTCCTTGCATCAATGTCAAAGTTTACGGAAGAGTGAGGAGATGTAAACGGATGTTGGGTGTCCTTGAAGAATCTATTTCTTCTCATCTCAGGTCTAGGAGACTCGAGAATAGGTGATGCTGTACTATAGTGGCATTCCTTGAAATGTTAGGACCAAGAACTTCTATTTATAGATAACAATAGATCCCTGTTCTTTATAGATTACAGGACTTTAATGACATTCTCAAACTTTTAAGGTAGTGATCCATTCTTACTCTGGAAATTAGTGGAAGCTACCTAAGATATCCTAATTATTAATCTTGCGTTAAAGGCAATTTGACCGTCCATATAGAAATTGCAGACATTTGTACCTAATTAATTTTAACAAGTTTGCGTATTGGACATATAAGTGAGATTTATTACAAGTGGAAATACAACTCCGATCATGTGACTCAATCAACTAATCAATTTGTTTCTCTATGCATCTCACTTGAATTCAAGGTGAGCTAGAATTTTATCTTGGGATTCATTTATATCTTGTAAAACATAGATCAGATAATAACGAACTAAACATCAAACCCAACAGGATTTTGTCGCTCAAACCTAAGTGACAGCCACGTTTAGGAATTATTTTATGGAAGTGTTTACACTTGTTTGACCTTGATATTTGATGAAAAGTCCACCAAATATGGGAATTTGCAGGTCAACAGGAAAAATCTGTCTTTAGAAACAGATCCATTATTGGAATTTTGTAAGTTTTCATCAAACTTTTTCCAAGATTTTTCATAAAATGGGGCCACATATTGGTGTTATGAGCTTCAAATTATGAGTTTTCTTCACTACAAAGCTCCTAAACATGTATTGCTTCTGTTTTTAAAAGAAGTATTCTCCTTGTAACATAATATATCTCGTTCAGTCTTCTTAGTGGTTCCAAAGTGTTTCAGAAGTGGTTTTCCATACTCTTTGCACTTCATTTCTCCAACTTCATGACATGCAGTATCTTGTACTACACTACTTTGAGAGTACAGTACTGTAATTTACAAATGGTGTACAGTATGGAGTATTTTGTAAGCTACATAATGAAGTAGAAGTTGTATTGGGTTAGTTACTCTTTTTATAAAGTGTATGTTGTAGTTTTTGACAATTTAACTCCGTCAGTTACATAATTTGACATTGCTCTGGCACAAATGCAAAGCTTTATTCTTTACATAGGATAGATGTCAGCGAAGCTGGAGTACTCAGCAGTTAAACTTTTATAACGAGGTGTAAACAGGTGGGCGGGAGTGTGGAAGTCCCACCCCTGTTCTTTCTAAACTTGGTTACTTTATACTTTAGTGGTAATTATCACTAATTCATAATCATCTATTTCATTCTTGATTTGGTAAATCTGTCATGCCTATATTTACTTCATGTTCTTGTCCTTTACTTCAGCGTTACAGCACATGTTAGTGAGTCCCAACTAAAGGTTCTTCCTGAATTAGTAGTTCATTTGTTTTTGAACGTTCGGTGGTCATAGTATGGAAAAAGCTTCAATAGACAACTTTTATAAGACAGTTTTGAATTAATTATTTTTATAAAACTCCATAGTATATTCATGTGTGCATACACAATTCTCGTAATTATGTTTAAGAGCAGGAAAGAATCTTTGAGAAATGATAATCCATTAATAGACTAAAAAGCAGTTAAGGTTTTAGTAGGAAAGGATTTAGCACCAATAGTGGAGACTGTCACAGAATATGGAAAGTCTTTTATGTTTGTCAACTTAAATAAGCACTTAATTTTGTCAGGTATTGACATATAAGTAATACAGTACTTGTTTTTTGCAAAATCAAATTCATTTGAACAAATGTTTTAAAAAGTACTGTACACTATAGGTATTTTCTTGGCGTCACTGTGATAAATGCAGTTGTCTTGTCAAAGTTAAGATGAAGCTGTTTATGGAATATATGAATAAACTTTTAATTGTGTATATATCGAAACCATACTCTAAATATTTTTGAAGTGGGTTTCTATTGAGGTTCAAGAAATTCTGATTTACATCACTTAACACTTGTTAC
>NC_090728.1:186556502-186564002 GCF_036898095.1 Palaemon carinicauda | reverse complement strand
TCCACATATATTTTTATACTTCAATAATTATATCCATGTGTATTTTAGCTTTGCTTGTATAAGTTGTTATATTCGATTTTTCACTTTGGATATTTCTTATTAATATCGAAGATTGTAAGTAGATAATTTTGAAAAGATGGATGTGATATAAAGAGATGGATAGGGCTATGCAAGTTGAGTAGTGACAGATACATAACTCACTCTACCCAACGCAGTTCTGAAGTAAGAAACGTTACTCGCTCTAGTTAACTCAGTTCTGAAGGGGGAAACATTACTTACTTTACTCAACACAGTTCTGAAGGGAGAAACATTATTCACTCTACTCAATGTAGTTCTTAAGG
This sequence comes from Palaemon carinicauda, assembly GCF_036898095.1. Taxonomy (NCBI): domain Eukaryota; kingdom Metazoa; phylum Arthropoda; class Malacostraca; order Decapoda; family Palaemonidae; genus Palaemon; species Palaemon carinicauda. The sequence goes on along the minus strand of NC_090728.1, from coordinate 186,563,661 downwards.
GAGAAACATTGCTCTCTACTCAAGGCAGTTCTGAAGTAAGAAACATTACTCACTCTAGTTAACTCAGTTCTGAAGGGAGAAACATTACTCACTCTACTCAATGTAGTTCTTAAGGGAGAAACATTGCTCTCTACTCAAGGCAGTTCTGAAGTAAGAAACATTACTCACTCTAGTTAACTCAGTTCTGAAGGGGGAAACATTACTCACAATACTCAAGGCAGTTCTGAAGGGAAAAACATTATTCACTCTACTCAATGTAGTTCTTAAGGGAGAAACATTGCTCTCTACTCAAGGCAGTTCTGAAGTAAGAAACATTACTCACTCTAGTTAACTCAGTTCTGAAGGGGGAAACATTACTCACAATACTCAAGGCAGTTCTGAAGGGAAAAACATTATTCACTCTACTCAATGTACTGTAGTTCTTAAGGGAGAAACATTGCTCTCTACTCAAGGCAGTTCTGAAGGGAGAAACATTACTCACTCTACTCAATGTAGTTCTTAAGGGAGAAACATTGCTCTCTACTCAAGGCAGTTCTGAAGTAAGAAACATTACTCGCTCTAGTTAACTCAGTTCTGAAGGGGGAAACATTACTCACAATACTCAAGGCAGTTCTGAAGGGAAAAACATTATTCACTCTACTCAATGTACTGTAGTTCTTAAGGGAGAAACATTGCTCTCTACTCAAGGCAGTTCTGAAGGGAGAAACATTACTCACTCTACTCAATGTAGTTCTTAAGGGAGAAACATTGCTCTCTACTCAAGGCAGTTCTGAAGTAAGAAACATTACTCGCTCTAGTTAACTCAGTTCTGAAGGGGGAAACATTACTCACAATACTCAAGGCAGTTCTGAAGGGAAAAACATTATTCACTCTACTCAATGTAGTTCTTAAGGGAGAAACATTGCTCTCTACTCAAGGCAGTTCTGAAGTAAGAAACATTACTCACTCTAGTTAACTCAGTTCTGAAGGGAGAAACATTACTCACTCTACTCAATGTAGTTCTTAAGGGAGAAACATTGCTCTCTACTCAAGGCAGTTCTGAAGTAAGAAACATTACTCACTCTAGTTAACTCAGTTCTGAAGGGGGAAACATTACTCACAATACTCAAGGCAGTTCTGAAGGGAAAAACATTATTCACTCTACTCAATGTACTGTAGTTCTTAAGGGAGAAACATTGCTCTCTACTCAAGGCAGTTCTGAAGGGAGAAACATTACTCACTCTACTCAATGTAGTTCTTAAGGGAGAAACATTGCTCTCTACTCAAGGCAGTTCTGAAGTAAGAAACATTACTCACTCTAGTTAACTCAGTTCTGAAGGGGGAAACATTACTCACAATACTCAAGGCAGTTCTGAAGGGAAAAACATTATTCACTCTACTCAATGTACTGTAGTTCTTAAGGGAGAAACATTGCTCTCTACTCAAGGCAGTTCTGAAGGGAGAAACATTACTCACTCTACTCAATGTAGTTCTTAAGGGAGAAACATTGCTCTCTACTCAAGGCAGTTCTGAAGTAAGAAACATTACTCGCTCTAGTTAACTCAGTTCTGAAGGGGGAAACATTACTCACAATACTCAAGGCAGTTCTGAAGGGAAAAACATTATTCACTCTACTCAATGTACTGTAGTTCTTAAGGGAGAAACATTGCTCTCTACTCAAGGCAGTTCTGAAGGGAGAAACATTACTCACTCTACTCAATGTAGTTCTTAAGGGAGAAACATTGCTCTCTACTCAAGGCAGTTCTGAAGTAAGAAACATTACTCACTCTAGTTAACTCAGTTCTGAAGGGGGAAACATTACTCACAATACTCAAGGCAGTTCTGAAGGGAAAAACATTATTCACTCTACTCAATGTACTGTAGTTCTTAAGGGAGAAACATTGCTCTCTACTCAAGGCAGTTCTGAAGGGAGAAACATTACTCACTCTACTCAATGTAGTTCTTAAGGGAGAAACATTGCTCTCTACTCAAGGCAGTTCTGAAGTAAGAAACATTACTCACTCTAGTTAACTCAGTTCTGAAGGGGGAAACATTACTCACAATACTCAAGGCAGTTCTGAAGGGAAAAACATTATTCACTCTACTCAATGTACTGTAGTTCTTAAGGGAGAAACATTGCTCTCTACTCAAGGCAGTTCTGAAGGGAGAAACATTACTCACAATACTCAAGGCAGTTCTGAGGGGAGAAACATTACTCACTCTACTCAACGCAGTTCTCAAAGGAAAAAAGTATGACGAGGATAGAGTAAAAATGAAACTAAAATGTGTCAGTAGATTTATTTCTAATAAAATGATTACGGGCTGATCTTTCTTGTGAATTTAGTGTTTTTATGCTTTAATAATTATTGAAATTATTAAAGATAGAAAATAAAATTCAATAATATAAGAGAAAGCGACCTAGAAATGAACAAGTGTTTTTTTTTTAATTACAGGGAAGCCTAAATGCAAACACACAGAGAGAGAGAGAGAGAGAGAGAGAGAGAGAGAGAGAGAGAGAGAGAGAGAGAGAGAGAGAGAGAGAGAGAGAGAACATCCCTCAGCTGGTCGGTCAATGAAGTAACTACTTGTGTACGTGCGTGTGTTTGTGCATCTCATGTTTTTGCGTTGCAGCTGTATCTGTGTGTGTGTGTGTTTGCGCTGGTTGAATAAGGAAGGACCGGGTGTCGCTCGAGGTGCAATAAGAAAGTTAAAAGAAGGACCTTGGGCGTGTAAGCAAGGTCGGTCTCATCATCATCAGTAGTACCAGCGTTAAGTGTCAGTAGCGGTCGTGGCATGGACACGAGAGAGAGAGAGAGAGAGAGAGAGAGAGAGGAGAGAGAGAGAGAGAGAGAGAGAGAGAGAGAGAGGCTCTACCCGACTGTACTTTACCGGTTATAGCATTTTGGTCCGTTTATTATTATTATTATTATTATTATTATTATTATTATTATTATTATTATTATTATCTAGAAATCTAGTTGGAAAAGCAGAATGCTATAAGTCAAAGTCAAAGTAAAAAACTGGGAAAAAATAGTCCAGTGAGGAAAGGAAATAAACTACAAGAGGTAATTATTATTATTATTAGCTAGAAATCTAGTTGGAAAAGCGGGATGCTATAAGTCAAAGGGCTCCAACAGGGGAAAATAGTCCAATGAGGAAAGGAAATGAAGGAAATAAACTACGAGAAGTTATGAACAATTAAATTATTTCAGGAACAGTAATAACATTAATACATATCTTTCATATATGATATATAGAAATACTTATCGTCTGGAGACACTTATATATAAATGTAATTCTATAAATTAGTTTATTGATTTTATATCTTTAATGTTTACTTTATCTCTTGTACTTGGTTTTAGTAAGCCAGGTGGCATTTTGATTTGCGTCATTCTAGATTTGATCATGTTCCTGTGATTGTTTATGAAGGGTATGGGTATGAGAAGAATGATTAAGACAATCTCTCTCTCTCTCTCTCTCCTCTCTCTCTCTCTCTCTCTCTCTCTCTCTCTCTCTCTCTCTCTCTCTCTCTCTCTCTCTGTAATTATCGTCGTATAATGATAATTATATCGTCCTAATAAGATTTAAACCAGAAAATATTGTACGCTACGATGTGTATTTCTCTCTCTCTCTCTCTCTCTCTCTCTCTCACTCTCTCTCTCTCACTCTCCTCTCTCTCTCTCTCTCTCTCTCTCTCTCTCTCTCTCTAATGATAATTATATCGCCCAATAAGATTTCAACCAGAAAATATTGTACGCTACGATTAGTACTCTCTCTCTCTCTCTCTCTCTCTCTCTCCTCTCTCTCTCTCTCCTCTCTCTCTCTCTCTCTCTCTCTCTCTCTCTCTCTAATTATATCGTCCCCAATAAGATTTCAACCAGTAAATATTGTACGGTACGATGTGTATTTTCTCTCTCTCTCTCTCTCTCTCTCTCTCTCTCTCTCTCTCTCTCTCTCTCTCTCTCTCTCTCTCTCTCATTCATGTGTTGCGTATGTATGTAAGTATTTTGTAATATGCGCAGGTAGTAGACACCGGAGACAGCGCCACCAAACTAGATTGCAACGGCTTGACTTGAATGTTAATACAAGCGGTTGCAGTAAGGCCAAGCGGACTAGTGAGGCTTAGTGAAGATTTATGATATAAAGAGTGAAGGATGACATTGCAGAAAGGAGAATTAAGAGAGGTGGGAGAAAGGGGGTGGGGTGGGTGGGGGGAATTCCACTGACAACCCCCCCCCCCCCCATGTTCCGTGCTGCCCCTGATTGATTCGAAAGGAAATACTTGGGATTTTCTCTGACGAAGGAAGTCGAACTGCCTGAGTAGGCCAATGTAGACTGCTTGGTTCATTTTCGAAATATCTTTTGCTATTTTCCTTTTTCCTTTTGTTATTCAGATTTCTTAATAATTTGGATTATTATATTTTTGTTTACATAGGCCGTTTATGCTTATATTTTCCCCCTTTTGTTGTTTTATTTTGTTTGTTATTCAGCCATCTTAATAATTTAGACACTAATTATATTTTATTTTACGTAGGGCGTGTGAGATTTATCTTTTCCCCTTCTACTGTTTTATTTTTTGTTATTCAGCTGTCTTCATAATTTGGATTCTTTATATATATATATATATATATATATATATATATATATATATATATATATATATATATATATATATATATATATATATATTACGTAGGCGTTGATGCTAACTATAAGAATAGCGGGTGGTCAACAAACTCCATAAAAATTGCTTTATAACATTTAATTGAATAGATACATGCCAATCGCATTTTATAGCAAAGAACAACAGCTGTTATATGTCTCAAGTTATACGTGCTTTTATATTTGTTCTGAACATTTTTTTTTTTATTGGAAACCTTAATACAAACATCCATTTTATATATCACCCCAGGACTATAGCACGCAATAAACGACATTAATTTCCTACATGAGTCTCTTTATAGTTTATATATGACATATTTGTTTTTGACGTTGTTAATAGTTTATATAGGACATATCTGTTTTGGCGTTGTTACTGTTTTTAGAATGATTTATTGTTAATTTATTCTCATCATTTATTTATTTCCTTATTTCCTTTCCTCACTGGGCTATTTTTCCCTATTGGAGCCCTTAGGCTTATAGCATCTTGCTTTTTCCAACTGGGGTTGTAGCTTGGCTTAGTAATAATAATAATACCACACAAGGAAATGTCTTATTCCAGCATCCTCTCTCTCTCTTGCGCACAGTGACTCCGACGTCCGAAGACTTAATCTTTTCGAAGCTTTGCTGTTAATTAGGTTCATTTAAAAGTGCAAACGACCCTTGTGGTGGGAATTCAGACAACCAAGAGAATATCTTCGTCTGCAGTGAGACTGCAATAGTTTGTTACCTCCTCCAACGAAGTTGTGAGGCGGTTACGTTTTTACCCTGTTTGTCTGTTTGTGAACAGCTTCCTGGTCACAATATTAACGTAGACTAATTAAACTTACAGGGATTAACTGTTCTGTAAGAAGCTGGAAATGATTAACTTTTGTAAGGTCAAGGTCATGGTCAAACAAAATGAAAATGTTTTAGAAGAGACTCTTTAGCTCTGGTAGGGCAGCTCTTCTAGGAGAAGGACACTCCAAATTGATCAAACCATTGTTCTCTAGTCTTGGGTAGTGCCATAGCCTCTGTACCATGGTCTTCCACTGTCTTGGGTTAGAGTTCCCTTGCTTGAGGGTACACTCGGGCACACTATTCTGTCTAACTTCTCTTCCTCATGTTTTGTTAAAACTTTTTATAGTTTATATTGGAAATATTTATTTCAATGTTGTTCCTGTTCTTAAGATATTTTATATTTCCTTGTTTCCTTTTCTCACTGGGCTATTTTCCCTGTTGGCGCCCCTGTGCTTATAGCATCCTGCTTTTCCAACTAGGGTTGTAGCTTAGCATTTAATAATAATGATGATAATAATCAGCCCTAAGTTTGGACATCGTTGTCACAGAGACTTCAAACTTCGTTCATATTTGAGTGTATGAAAATCCACGCCAATTAATACATCTCAAGGTCGAGAAATACGCTACCGTGGCGGAGGTCTGCGCTCTACCGAGTGTCTAGGTTACCTATCATTTTATGATAGCATTGGTTATATAATTTGTTTTGATTAACTGATTGAATTGATTGGTATGGTCAGGCACATGTTGACGAAACCTTATACGATACCACCCATTGAATATATTGTATATGATTTAGTGCTAATTATATTCCATTACCCTGTACTGCAATTGCAAGGGTGTTGCTATGCCACTGCGTGACATTCATATTCTCTCTCTCCTCTCTCCTCTTCTCTCTCTCTCTCTCTCCTCTCTCTCTCTCTCTCTCTCTCTCTCTCTCTCTCTCTCTCTCTCTCTCTCAGAAGATGCTTATTAATGCCAGATGGGAGGAATACATTAAAGTTAATTCGTATTATTATTTTATTATACGTCTTCAGATTTCTTATTTTTCCTAAGATTAACAAGGCACCTTTAATCAGTTCTTCTTTCCTGTGCTGGGGTACTCTCTCTCTCTCTCTCTCTCTCTCTCCTCTCTCTCTCTCTCTCTCTCTCTCTCTCTCTCTCTCTCTCTCTCTCTCTCGTGAATGAAACTTCCTATTCAAGTCCAACTGATTTCCATATTTGCTCTCAACCACTGACGAATATATTCTCTAGACTTTGGAAGAATACACTCAACCCCAGGCCTAACCTCTCGTGTAAAACTGCAACCCCTTAGCCTCCCTCTATTATAGGTCATTCAACAACCTTCCTGGGAACCCCTAGAGTATCCCTCAATCAATGGGATTATTACTTCAACCTCAAAGGTCCCTCAGAACCTCATGGCCTCCTTGCCTCGTATCCGGTTTCCCTCGTCATGCTGTCACTGTGGGCGGTTGGAATGGGGTTGTCTACTTTACCTTCCTGGCAACCCCAGAGGATCCCTTAATCCTGAGATTATTACATCAACCCCAAACCTCCCTCAGAACCTCATGGGCTTCCTTGCCTCGTATCCCCGTTTCCCTCATCATGCAGTCACTGCTGGGGGTTGGAGGGGCTTGGGGGTGGCCTCTAGGGGGTACGTCACTCTTGGGGGTTGGATGGGGTTGGGGTGGCCCCTAGGGGGGAACACAGTCACTCTTGGGGGTTGGATGGGGTTGGAGGACGA